>NC_089741.1:27303991-27426491 GCF_040412425.1 Macrobrachium rosenbergii
AAAGATCGATACAAATATTTTGTAAATACACTTTTTTCAAACATTTCTTAAAAGGAATCCATGTGCGAGATACTGCATATTCCCTTCATTTTTAAAAGATTGAGTTAACGGATCGCCATATAAAATATACACAGTAACAAATACGTGAAACAGCAAAATACTTTAAATAAAATTAATGAAACCGCTAAATGCACAAGCAAAGATTCAATATTCTGAATATCCTTTCTTTAACAAAAATTTGAAATAATTTTATTCTGTACATAGGTGGTGCGTCAGTCACTTCAATCCTTTTTTTTTCAGTCTCTGTAACAAAAATTTGAAATAAATTTATTCTGTACATAGGTGGTGTGTCAGTCACTTCAATCCTTTTTTTTTCCAGTCTCTGTAGACCAAGGAGAATAATTATGGCTTTAGTTGCTGAACAAGGCATTCCTAAAGAAGGGTGTATTCCAGTGGCTGTTGGATTTGTGAGTACATATTACGGTTATACTAAGCTGTCAGTCTTCTGATCTACTTATATGAATATTATAATCGAGCGACTGACAATGTATATATATATATATATATATATATATATATATATATATATATATATATATATATATACAGTCAACATGCGTAATCAGTCATTACGCGTAATGACTGAAATTTCAGTCAGATAGCGAAATGCACTTAGGGGACATTTGATCCCCAGGAGCTAGTACTAAACACGGCGAAATACATTTGACCCCAGGGGCTAGTACTAAACACGGCGAAACAGTGTAGGTGACTCACTGTTTCGCCGTGTTTAGTACTAGCTCCTGGGGATCAAATGTCCCCTAAGTGCATTTCGCTATCTGACTGAAATTTCAGTCATTACGCGTAATGACTCATTACGCATGTTGACTGTAACATATATATATATATATATATATATATATATATATATATATATATATATATATATATATATATATATATATAAAATACTAATATTCTTTCAGTGGTCTCCGTTTGTCGAAGGTACCTTCCCGAACTACACTGGCCCCGTCTTCGAGCTATTCAAGGTCATTCAACAGAAACTTGGATTTTGGTAAGGTGGCTTCTAAAACCGCAAGGAAATTCGCGGATATCTGTAACGAAATCAGTGAAAGATAAGAATGAAAAAAAAAAGAAGGTATTCTGTTTTTCGTATGGAATTAGATATATGTTACAGGGAATATGTGAAATCAGGGATTTCACGAAATCCCTAAAGAATTTGTGAAATGAGCACCTCGCTTAGGAACATTTGATCCCCGACGGCTAGTGCTAAACGCGGTGAAACAGTGATTCATCTACACTGTTTCGCCGTGTTTAGTACTAGCCCCTGGGGTGCTAAATACATTTCACCGTGTTTAGTACTAACCCCTGGGGGATCAAATTTCCCTAAGTGCATTTGATCCCCAAGGGGCTGGTGCTAAACACTTCGAAACACATTTGACCCCCAGGGGCTAGTGCTAAACGCGGCAAAACAGTGTACATGAATCACTGTTTCGCCGTGTTTAGTACTAGCCCTCGGGGATCAAATGTTCCCAAGTGAATTTGTCATTTTACAAATCCCCTGGGAATTCTATGAAATCCCTGATTTCCCATATTCCCTGTAACTTATATAACTAGACAGCTGATGCTGTTGGTTTTTGAAATGTATAAAACACTAAGAGGACTTTCATTGATATCCTAACTGCAATTCAGCTTGTCTTTGAAAATATTTTTCGTAAAATTTGTCATTTTATTAAATAAAAAAGGCTATATTATTCTATTCAACGAAACGTTACTGCAAAATAAAAAAGATAACCTAGTTGAAAGTTAAGATTAAAAAGACTGATTCTAAAACAGGCCTATGTACATTTTAAATATCTATGTAGTAGTTTTTTTTTTCTTGTCATCTATGAATTTTAAAAAGAACGTCGTACTTTCTCCTTCAACCACGAACGTGATCGTAAAGGTCTTTTTTTTTTCTTTCAGCTTTGTACTTAAACTAAACGTTCTATTTTTTTCTACTTTCTCTTCAATACGCGAACGTAGATTTTTTTTTTTATCAGCTATGAACTTAAAATTACAGTTCCATTTTCTCCTTCAACTACGAACGTAAATCGAAAATTCTTTTTTTTTTTTTTTGTTCGCCCTCAGCTTTGAACTTGAACTGAATGTCTATTCGGGAACAAACTTTCAGCTTTGAACTTAAACTCAAAGTGCTATTTTTTCTTCAACAACGAACGTTAATTATTGTTTTCCATCAGCTAAGAACTTAAAATGAACATTCAATTTTCTCCATTAGCTTCGAACGTAAACTGAAAGTTTTTTTTTTTGTCACAAACAGCTTTGAACTTGAACTGAAAGTTCTATTTTCTCTAGAACACACGAACGTAAATTTATTTTTTTTTTTTATCAGCTATGAACTTAAAATTAACGTCCCATTTTCTCCATTGACTTCGAACGCAAACTGAAAAGTTCCCTTTTATGCTTCTGTCCCTTCAGCTATGAACTTGAACTTAACGTTCAATTTTCTCTTCAGCAACGAACGTAATTGTTTTCCATCAGCTATGAACTTAGAATTAACGTTCCACTGTCTCCATTAGCTTCGAACGTAAACTGAAAGTTCTTTCTTATTCTTTTTTTTTTTTTTTGTCCCTTCAGCTATGAACTTAAAATGAACGTCTACTGGGGAATAGAACTACCCAACGGAACGTGGACTGGAATGATGGGAATGCTGCAAAGGAAGGTAATAGACGCTTGCTGAACGGCACGTTCCTTTTTTTTTATCACCCGTCGTCAACCACAAAATTGGAAATTTCTTCCAAAATTCTGTATTAAGAGATAATACTTTCTTCCCTACAATTGCTACATGGAAGTAATAAAGTAGAAGTATTAGTAGCAGTGGTAGTATTAGTAGCAAAGTAGGAAATATTCTTTGTAATAGTGTAAAAAGATAAGGCAATTAATCAGATATTAAATTATAAAAGATGTTGAGGAAAGGGGTTCATTATGATTGAACGTGTATATAGGTATATATATATATATATATATATATATATATATATATATATATATATATATATATATATATATATATATATATATATATATATATATATATATATATATACTTACAAGCGTTCTTTTAAACTGAAAAAGTAATTCACCCAACTGGCGTCGCAGAATCGTAGGTCACTTATAACGAAAAACTAACGATGATAATACCAATGTGTAAAAGTGGCCGTAGAAGAATTAATACTTAAAATACACGGGAAACAAAATGTCAGAAAATCACACATCAATCATCTTAACTATTTTTATTTCGAATCAGGAAATTTCACATCAATCATCTTGATATCGTTTTTTTTTTTTTAATCAGGAAGCAGAGGTAGCCATTGGCCCCATAGGGGTGACCTACGACAGGTACAATGCAGCCGAATTCAGCAGTCCCATCTTTATGACTGACCAGACCATCTTGTACTTGCGCCCCCGTCTCGAACCCGATCTGATGGGCTTTGTGAAACCTTTCACCTTGCTGGTAGGTAATGGTTTACCCTTTTTAAGCTCGGTCTTTCTCTCTCTTTTCGCACAAACACGCACATATACATATATGTATATAAATTATATATATACATATATATATATATATATATATATATATATATATATATATATATATATATATATATATATATATATATATATATATATATATATATATATGTACATCTGTGTGTATTTGTTTGCATGCAAGTATACATATAATAAAACATATATAAATAATATATATATATATATATATATATATATATATGTACAGTATATATATATAAATAATATATGTATATATATATATATATATATATATATATATATATATATATATATATATATATATATATATATATATATATGCCATCCACCCAGGCACTTCACTTGACCGCATCTGAGGGAACAACTGAGCGCTGCCCGACGGTGCCCGGTCGTGGCCGAGAGTTTCATACTGCACCACATCGAAAGTTTCATACAGCATTATATGCCGGACAGAAGGCTTCGGCGCATTTTTTACTTGTTAAAATTTGATTCTGATTTCATTTCAGGTCTGGCTAGGTGTCCTAGCCAGCACGATTCTGGTCACTATAATGGCGCTGGTCGTCGTGAAGACTACGCCTGACAGGTGAGACATCAAGGTGGAACGCCATATAGTAACTTGGGTGACTGTACTGCTCTGGCAACCTGTTCGTTACTGCCAAAGTAGTCGATAATTCAGAATGCGCTCGGTTAATTACAATATCAGCGCCGCTATTGGATGCTTAGGCTACAAACATGTTGTAATTGGTAGTAATTACGCAGATGTTTAGGAAACTAATTATGTTTTTATCAGTTACACTGGCAATTCATATGTAAAATTAATTTTATGGTAACCTGTTCGTTATTGCTGAAATAGACGGTTGATCGGTTAATTCCAACATGAGAGCCGCTATTTTGATGTTTCTGTTTTATCCTCAGACTAAGGCACATTTTAATTAATAGCAATTACCGTGATGTTTACCGAGTTTGATTATAATTTTATCAGTTTCACAGGCAGTTCATATGTAAAGTTTAATAAAAAAAATTATAATTCGTTTTCGAGGACGTCACCAATTATTTGATTTTGATAAAAATTCAGTGTCGCCTTGTTTGCTTAAAACAACAGTTTATAAATGTCACTATTTTAACAGATTTCTGCTGCAGTCAATGAGGTATAACAATATAACAAACCTTCCAGTGAAGTTAGTCTTCATTCAATGAGTCTTAACACCATTGAAACGTTTCAGACTGAGTAAGAGATTCCATAACACTATAACCAACTTTGCACAACCAGCATATGAAGTTACAACACCATCTCCAACTATTCACGCCTTGTAAATGGGTTATAAAACCACTACTATATTTAAAATCCATTGTAAATTTTATAACACAACTGCTAACTTTTCAGGGTCAGTAAATTAAGCTATAACACAAGTGCTACATTTCACATCCACTAAAACGTTTTATAACATCATTACCAATTTTTCCAATTGTAGAATGTTTTAACAGTACTGATGTAATTCGCGCCCATGAATATATTACCATCATTCATAGCTTTTCACATCCATTCACTGACACTTCATCACATTTACCAACATTACACAGCTAACACTTGAAGGCTTGATGCTTTTTCTCTATTTCTAGGGAGGATGCGTCGCAGGAGTCATCTAGAACTTCTGCTAGAGTCGCCACTCCACCACACGAGAAGAACAATTCTTCTTCCCTGTTCTTGTGGAGTTTCATGATTCTCGTGGGTCAAGGTGAGTGGTGCACTGTAGGCATTACTTACGGTTCTTTGCAGCGTCACTTCGGCCTCCAGCTGCAACCCCTTTCATTCCTCTTACTGTACCTTCAATCATATTCTTTCTTCCGTCTTACTTTCCATCCTCTTCTTACAGTTGTTTTATAGAGCAACTCCCAGGTTTTCCTCCTGTTACACCTTTCAAACCTCTTACTCTCAGTTTTCCTTTCAGCGTTCAATGACCTCATAGGTCCCAGAGCTTGGCCTTCAGTCTAAATTGTATACTCCATCTATCTATCCAAGGTTAGGGTATTTTCCATAAGTAATATTTCAAAAGTTCAGAAAATGATCAGCTTCCCTCCGTTCCCGCTTCCTTTCTTCAATCTTGCTGTCCAGCACCTCCAACAGTGCAACAGTGGGGTTTCCTCCCAGTCCCACTTTTAGATCCTCGTACTTCATCTCCTTTATTTTCTGTACCTCTTCATGTGGTCGTCCAACCACTCTAACTTTCTCTATTCACCGCCTCAAGAACAGAAATGGCCGAAAGTGCCCCAGTGATTGGCCTGACAGCCGAAATTTTATCAAAATCTGCTCAAATAAAACGTAAAAAATGCGCCGTAGTCTCTTCGGCGCAATCGACTTTTCTGTACAGTTGCTACAACGTATAATCAAGGCCACCGAAAATAGATCTATCTTTCGGTGGTCTCGGTATAATGCTACATGAGCCGCGGCCCATGAACTTTAACCATTGCCCGGTGTTGGCCTATCCTATATCGTTGCCAGAAGCATGATTATGGCTAACTTTAACCTTAAATAAAATCAAAACTACTGAGGTTAGAGGGCTGCAATTTGGTATGTTTGGTGATTGGAGGGTGGATGATCAACATACCAATTTGCAGCCCTCTAGCCTCAGTAGTTTTTAAGATCTGAGGGCAGACAGAAAAAGTGCAGATGGACAGACAAAGCCGGCACAATAGTTTTCTTTTACAGAAAACTAAAAAGTAGCTTCTTCAATATCTGCGAGAGTATTCGCCAATTCACCTACCACAAGTGCTCCCAATTTATTTATCTAACGATTTTCCAAAAGTTGTCCTAAAATGTTTACAAAATAGTTTTCAAGAATATTCTCACTTTATTTTCCAAGGTATCTGCTACGTTGATTTCAATTTTTTTCCAAAATATTAACCGTATTTTCAAAAGTATTTTCCATTTAACTTTGCAAAGTATATTCCTTTACCGGTGTAGAGACAATCTCAGTTTCTGAAGCCTATATATAAATATATATATATATATATATATATATATATATATATATATATATATATATATATATATATATGTGTGTGTGTGTGTGTGTGTGTGTGTGTGTGTATATATATATGAATAAATATATATATATATATATATATATATATATATATATATATATATATATATATGTGTGTGTGTGTGTGTATATACATATATATATATATATATATATATATATATATATATATATATATACTGTATATATATACATAACGATCTTTCCATTCTATAAACAATGTAAGATTTCCATCCGTTTCCCTCAGGCCTCGTCATCAAGCTGAATCGAAGCGAAACGTTGAGAACAATCGTCGCTCTGTGGTTTATGACGACTTTTATACTGGGTTCCGTGTACAAGGGGAATCTGAAAGCGATGCTCATTGCACCTAAGGTTCGTTTTATCTTATTTCTTTCCTCCTCCTCCTCCTCCTCCTCCTCCTCCTCCTCCTTCTTCTTCTCCTTCTCCTTCGACGAGGAATTTCACACAACATTCGTCACTTTGCCCACTCATTACTATAACGATCGACCACTCATTTATATAAGAATCAACTACTCATTTCCATAATGATCGACCACTCATTTCTATAAGAATCAACTACTCATTTCTATAATGATCGACCACTCATTTCTATAAGAATCAACTACTCATTTCCATAATGATCCACCACTCATTTCTATAAGAATCAACTACTCATTTCCATAATGATCCACCACTCATTTCTATAAGAATCAACTACCCATTTCTATAATGACCCACCACTCATTTCTATAAGAATCAACTACTCATTTCTATAATGATCGACCACTCATTTCTATAAGAATCAACTACTCATTTCTATAATGATCGACCACTCATTTCTATAAGAATCAACTACTCATTTCTATAATGATCGACCACTCATTTCTATAAGAATCAACTACTCATTTCCATAATGATCGACCACTCATTTCTATAAGAATCAACTACTCATTTCTTTAATGATCGACCACTCATTTCTATAAGAATCAACTACTCATTTTTCTATATAATCGACGACTCATTTTCATAATGACTGACCACTTATTTTTTTATAATGATAGACCACTCATTTCTATAATGATTAACCACTTATTTCTATAATGATTGACCACACATTTCTATAATGATTGACCACACATTTCTATAATGATTGACCACTCATTTCTGTAATGACTGATCACCCATTACTATAATGATTGACAACTCATTTCTAAAATGATCGACCACTCATTTCTATAATGATCAAATACTCGCGTCTACGGTGACTGACCATTCTTTTCTATAATGATTGAACACTCATATCTATAGCGATTTAACACTCATTTCTATAATGACTGACCACCCATTTCTATAGTGACTGACCACTCATTTCTAAAATGATCGACCACTCATTTCTGTAATGACCAAATACTCGCGTCTACGGTGACTGACCACTCATTTCTACAATGATTGACCACTCTTTTCTATAATGACTGAACACTCTTTTCTATAATGATGGAACACTCATATCTATAGTGAATTAACACTCATTTCTATAATGAGTGACCACTTTTCTATAATGACTGCCATACATTTCTATAAAGATCGACTTATTTCCATAATGATTGACCACCCAATCTATGACTGACCACTCATTTCTATAATGACTGACCACTCTTAAAAAATATTGACCACTCGTTTCTATAATGACTGGCCACTCATCTCTATAATGACTCGCCACTCATTTCTATAATGACTGGCCACTCATTTCTATAATGATTGACCACTCATTTCTATAATGACTGACCACTCTAAAAAAATATCGACCACTCATTTCTATAATGACTGGCCACTCGTTTCTATAATGACTGACCACCCATTTCTATAATGACTGACCACTCTAAAAAAATCGACCACTCGTTTCTACAATGACTGATCACTCATTTCTATAATGACTAGCCACTCATTTCTATAATGACTGACCACTCTAAAAAAATCGACCACTCATTTCTACAATGACTGATCACTCATTTCTATAATGACTAGCCACTCATTTCTATAATGACTAGCCACTCATTTCTATAATGAGTAGCCACTCATTTCTATAATGAGTAGCCACTCATTTCTATAATGACTAGCCACTCATTTCTATAATGACTGGCCACTCATTTCTATAATGGCTGGCCACTCATTTCTATAACGATTCATTATTTTCGATGCGTTCGCTTATCTGCTTCCAGAGGCTTAATTTCTCTCTCATTGTAGGTCAAGATTCCTTTCGATTCCCTGGAGGAATTAGTGGCCCAGCACGATACCAAATGGTCATTTCCTAAGAATTCCATCATCCATAGTTTTCTGGAGGTAAGACACCCAAAATAAACAGATAAACAAATAAATTTATAAAGAAATAGATAAATAAACAGTTAAATAAATAAATAAACACATAAATAAAGTTAAACAAATAAATAAATAAATAAATAAAAAGAAACGGTTGAATAAATATATAAATGAATGAATGAATAAATAAATAAATAAATAAAGAAACAGTTAAATAATATAATATATATATATATATATATATATATATATATATATATATATATATATATATATATATATTTATATATATATATATTAAATAAATAAATAAATCAATAAATAAGTAAATGAATATAATAAATAAATAAATTAAATAAATAAATAAATCAATAAATAAGTAAATGAATGAATGAATAAATAAATAAATACATAAGCTAACAGTTAAATAAATAAAGAAAGAAAGAAAGAAAGTTAAATAAATAAATAAATAAATATATAAAGAAATAATGAAATAAATAAGCATATACAGAGAGAAATCATGAAATAAATATATAAATAAATAACTCTACTTAATAAAACGCAGTTCGTATCGATACATATTTCTGCGTGTCACAGTGATCGTCTAAAGGTGATAAAATCTACCTTTAGACACTAATGGCCGCCCACAGAAATTTCGTGGATGCAGGCTCCTTAGCCCGAGCTTCAGGACGGTACGTAACGTCCCTAGGGTAGGGACTTATCCTCAAATTCTGTAAGGGATTTAGCTGTCTTTATTCCCAACTGAATATTTTCTTATTACGTACCTGGTGGTCAGTCCACTGTTACAGTCACCTCGAAGGATGGAAAAGTACGCGGGCCTTGCAACCTCACCTCCTAACCCAATCACTGTAAGAAGAGAGAGGTATGGAAGGGGATCAGAATAATTTCATTAGATTTCTCTCAATGGTGATTAATATAATAGATTTTCAAGAAAAATTACAATCGATTCGGTGTAAAGGTAAACATATATATACAGTATATATATGTAAATATATATATATATATATATATATATATATATATATATATATATATATACTGTATATATATATTATATATAATACATACTGTATATATACACATATATTGTATATATATGTTATATATATACATGTATATATATACTGTATATATATATATATATATATATATATATATATATATATATATATATATATATATATATATATATATATATATATATATATATAATATATATATATATATATATATATATATATATATATATATATATACTATATATATATATATATTACATAACATGCACATTTATAGCCCCACATTTACTCTCCAAGTCTTTTAACTTCAAAGTAAGTGCGTATAACTATTCCATAAAGCATTTCAGAATGTCCCATCTTTGCATGAAACTCATCAATATCAACAATGCATCCTTTTCAGGCTTCCTACAACGAGGACCCGACATCCGCCAGGGGCAAGGCTTGGCAGTACAAGTCCCACATAATGTCCCACCCCAACGAACTCGACGAAAACCTGAGGAAAGGAATTGCCGGTTCGTATTTTCGACTTCCAAGATCCACGGGCGATGCTTTTGAAGCAAAAGCTTCCTTCATTCGGTGATACTGTCGGTCTAAGTATGACTGCAGTGTGTGTGTGTGTGTGTGTGTGTGTGTGTGTGTGTTTCGAGACGAAAACTACAGAAGTTTTCATCTGTTGTGCGTGATGCTTAGACCAAGGCTCAGAGCTTTTTTCCTGTTTCAGGCCTGTTCGCTCGAACATCTTCGTTGAATTATATTGCGAGAACCTTTTCCATGGTAAGAGAATATCATTTACAACAATTTACCAATAATCTGTAATAATATATTCAATTTTTTCAATAATCTTTAACACACTGCACTTAATAATAGAAATATACTGCACTTGTGCAGTAATATAAAATCCGTTTGGGCAACAAACTTTATCAGTAAAATGTATTGTAGTATTGTATCAAACTGTATTAATGAAAATGCCTCATATCAATAAACTTAATGACTAATTAACTATCACGAAAAAACACAAAAGACACACAAGTATAAAATCAAGTTCATTTCACGGTCTAGAAAGTGTATTGTAGACCGTGGTTCCTTTACCAAGACACTAGTACTAACGACCCTTCATTCAGTTCCCATGTGACAAAAATTCTAACACAACACTGATCACATCCCTTACAGCGCTGTTTACGAACCCTCATTCATTGCTGAGAATGTATATATTTATAGAATCTAGAATTTAGGCCAAAGGCCTAGCGCTGGGATCTATGAGATAATTCAGCGACAGAAGGGAAATTGAGAGTAAAGAAGGCTTTAAATGTGCAAAGGGAGGAAAACCTTCGCAGTTGCACTATGAAATAATTGACAGGAGAGGGTGGAATGAATAAGGAAGCGATTTTGTAACAGCTATTGTTCTCTTTCTGTCTAGACTGGGAGCTGCGGATATTCGGTCGCCCGGAAAGGCTTCATGACAGTTATTTACAGCATGGGGTTCACCAAAGGGTCTCCTTTGCTGCCCAAGTTCAACAGGCTGTGAGATCTTTCAGTTCCTCTTTATTTTTCACCTTTATTCCGTTTTCCTCAATCTCACTTTATAAAGTCATGAACTGGAAATATATAAATACTTCGACAATGCAGTCATTATATAATTATACTGATATACAAATATTATCTCTGGTAATTCTAAAATAAGGAATGATGGCTTTTAATGCCCTTGCTCCTGAGTTTCTGCTTTTATTATTATTATTATTATTATTATTATTATTTAGAATTTTGGAAATGTGCGTGTAATCCTGTCTTGTAATTGTGACTAAATTTTCTTCGACCTTGATGTTTTACTATTTGTATTTTAAAAAGCTTGGCCTTTGAACGATATAATTATTCAGCATCATAATAACCTGAATCATTTGTCTTGGGTTGAATGTTTTGCATTTAAATCTTAATTTTAAAAGAATGAAATAATGAGCACTCTTTATCCCCTTCACATAGTCTCAGAACGTGACTTACCATTCCAAAAATCTGGACAATATATTTTTCTTGTAGCTAATTGATTTGATATCCATTATCGCGTTGTTGTCCACAGCTGAATCCAGGTAATGAAAGCTCTATATCCTTCTGAGAATTAATGACTTCCTGACGGTAAATGAATTATAAAACACGAGAAAAGTCTATAAAATATCAGGGTGCTTTCCCCTCTCTCCCCCAAAATCGTTTGACTCAATCTAAATTTTAGACCTATGTGCGCGCGCAGCTTGATCATCTATAGACTCATGCTCCTGAACAAGATTAAAAACTGTAGCTAAGAAAAACTGAAGCTACAGCTGAAATAAACGTGTATTGCGTCATTAACAGTAACTCTTGTTTGCACAGTTCATTCACAGAATTGGAGAAACAAACCCACAGTTGAAAATAAATAAATCTCTGCAGAGAGCTTTCGGGAAACCGTTCGAGTCCCCTTTTCAATCTGATTGAAAAGCGAACTCGAAGATTCACGAAAGCTCTGTACAGAGATTCATTTTCAAATATATGTACCCATACATAACTGCTGATTTGTTTGCCAATTTCAAGTCTCAGGCTGCTATTAGTGTTTCTGATTGACAGGATTACCAGCATGACGGAGCTGGGCGTCATGGAAAAGATCCTCTCTCCGATGTATATCAACGTTTCGCACTGCCTGCAACCCCAAGACACCGAACTGAGCATGACGCTGAGGCCTCTGGCTATAGGAGATTTCCTCGGCATCTTCTCTCTCTTTGGCATAGGTAAATATAAAAAAAGACACGTAAACACTATGAGCCGAAAGTTTTTTTTTCGGCGCAATCGAGTTTTCTGTACAGCCGCTGCAGCGTATAATCAAGGCCACCGAAAACAGATCTATCTTTCGGTGATCTCGGTATAAATGCTATTTGAGCCGCAACCCATGAAACTTGACCCAGGCCCCGATGGTGGCTTGTCCTATATCGTTGCCAGACGCACGATTATGGCTATCTTTAACCTTAAGTAAAATCAAAATTGGTATGTTTGATGAATGGAGGGTGGATGATCACCATACCAATTTGCACCCCTCTAGCATCAGTAGTTTTTAAGATCTAAGGCCGGACAGAATAAAGTGCGGACGGACAGACAAAGCCATCTCAATAGCTTTCTTTTATAGAAAACTAATAAAGGAAACAAATCGTTTCACTTAAAGTGTGCTTAAAAATTCCTCTCTCTCTCTCTCTCTCTCAACGATGGTCTTCCTCCAGAGAGTGAAGAATATAGGCTGAGTGGAGGCAATCTGCGGTGGTGGTGGTGGTGGTGGGAGGGGAGTGTGTTTGAAGCGGGGGAAGGGGGGTTACAGGATGGGAAGAAGGCTTCGACGCCTATACTTCCATTCCTTGTATTATTTGCATATAAATGGAAGGCTCTCCCCCTGTTGAACTATCCCATCTGAAGGAATATATATATATATATATATATATATATATATATATATATATATATATATATATATATATATATATATATATATATATATATATATATATATATATATATATACACACACACACATACATACTTACGCTTAAGTGGTGTTGTAAAGAAAGCCTTTAGTTCATCGAGAATTATAACATCTACATGTAACCAGGGGTCATTATATATCAAAACACATTATTAGGATACCATTGTCTTGAACAATATTAGAAAACTTATAACATTTTTTTTTTTTAATTGCAGGAGCCGCCACCAGCGTAGTGTTCTTCATTCTGGAGATCATAGTTAACTTCCGGTTTCCTAAATGAACATTCTGGAGCTTTTTTCTGGATTATCTGGTGACGAACCTTATCCATAATGACTACTCCAATGGACTATGCCTATCATCCATGGCCTACTATCCACAAAGTACTCTGTAATCCGTAAGCTAATACTGACACCATGTATTTGGTAAAATTGACCATTATGAATAATGAGATTGCTGAAGAGACAAAATTGTGAATAATAAGTATAATAAGCAGGATTTTTTTTTTTCATTCAGTCTTCCTAGGCTTATTTATATCATGTAATGTGTATTAGACGTATGTACAATGGTACAGTCTGGAATAATTAAGAGCAAAATAATTGGATGATTGATAACGAAATATAAAATTTCATATCGAACAATTTAGGTTTGTTGTTTCTCTCAGTTTGAAATAATAATAATAATAATAATAATAATAATAATAATAATAATAATAATAATAATAATAATAATAATAACAATAATAATGTTATTATTATTATTATTATTATTATTATTATTATTATTATTATTATTATAATCTGAAAGTGGCACGAGTCACTAAAATGGTGTGTATATATACATACATACATATATATATATATATATATATATATATATATATATATATATATATATATATATATATATATATACACGAGATATATATATATATATATACATATATATATATATATATATATATATATATATATATATATATATATATATATATATATATATATATATATATATTACACCATTGTGATTTCCTCACCAATAATAATAATAATAATAATAATAATAATAATAATAATAATAATAATACCGCCTAAATGCTTTACTACCAATGCTTCCCAATAATAACTGAAGATTAAAAAATATTTCGAGTTACTTTGCAGCTTTCTTGAATTGATAGTTTTTTCTCAAGCCAGTATCCATAATGTAAACAGCAAAGCATTTCTCTTCATTTCATAATCACTAAATTTTTATTTTAGTTTCCTATCGACATGAACATTTAAGTTCCTCCTCGAGTGACGTTGAGAGTATTTCCCCTTAAGTCTACAGGAACTGTAGATGTAGGTAACAGAACTTTATTGTTGATTACCAGAGTCTATGGAGACCACGGCGGTTGAAATTGTATGTGCAATTTCCGTAGAGTTTTACGAGACTTGAGAGCTGAACTCGTTTAAAGTTGGTTTACATTTTGACAGATACAGGTTTCTGTATAATATCTTCATGCCTTTTTATCAGTATATACTAAGCAGTATGGTTTAGTATATACTTTATTCGGAGAGTATGACTGAATGTCATATTTTTTCTTGCGTTTGTCTCATTCTCGCTAAATTGTTCCATCTTTCCATAATCCAAATGCGTTTTAAGGTATTTTCATTTTAAATTATCACTGATCATTCATTTAATTTTACCCAAAGATTGTGTATGATTAAATTTATTACAAACGTTCTCCTTGAAGGGTCCAGTTCATTTTTAATACGAATTGCAACATTGCATTCCGCTTATAAACTGCCGTGCAGATCGAATTATCATCTCTAATGGTAAACTGCATTGATGTTAATTTTCCCGTGACAGGCAACCGCGAATGGTATATGGCCATATGCAGCAGTATCTGCAGTCAAGCTGCTGACCGTATCATTCTCTCCTCTCTCTCTCTAAGCAGTAGGATTTGAAAACGTGTCATCTCTATATTTTGTCCACCAACAAAGTCGCCCAACATCTCTCTCTCCCGCTCAAACCAGAAAGATTTTAAAACGTATCGTCTTTATGTTTTGTCTATCAATCAAGTCCTCTCTCTCTCTCAACAGTAGGTTTTAAAAGCGTATCGTCTCTATGCTTAGACTATCAATAAAGTCCTCTCTCTCTGAGGAGGTTTTGAAAAGGTATCGTCGCTGTATTTCGTCTATCAGTAAAGTCTTCTCTCTCTCTCTCTCTCTCGTAATTTTAACTGTAGCTTGAAGGAAATATTCCAGTTAAAACTGTTGCTTGTGTTCGGCTGACTTATACAAGCACGGACTTGCTTCGTGATTCATTTACATACATAAAAAGCAGAAATCTGTTGTTGTTCCGTTATCGTATTGTCAACATTTTTTATTTTTCTTCATTTAGAAAAATCTCGTGATTTTTCGTTTATCAACGAATTTATCAAAATAAAGGCTTTGATTTTTATACGTCTATCTCTCTAGTTCGTTTCAATGCGCAGACGTCAAAGAACAATAAGTTTTTTTGGAGCTAATTTGGCTTGTTATCTAGGCGTCACCAACTCCAAGGTGCTAGTACTAAACATGGCGGAAGCTCCTTGGGACGCCGTGTTTAGTACTAGCCCCTTGGGGATCAAAGTATTATACACACCAATTTCTTCATTGTGTGGTCGACAAATCACATAAATAAACGATATCTTCGTGCGGCCGTCTACTTTACATTTTAACATACGGCGCTTAGTACTAGCACCTGGGAGCAGGCGACGCGTAGAGAACAAGCCAACGAAGCACCAGTTTTTTTTTTAACGTCCTCTTTTCCTTTCTTGAATTCTCTCATTTATGTCGATGTTATCATCCTGAGTGATGTTAGGCCTTCATAAGATGCGAATACTTATTACTTCACCAAATGGAAAAGTGTTTTCATTCCCCCGCCAAAGAATGGCGGTAATGTGGCAGACATCTTTCGAGACAGGAGCTAGCAGAAGCAATAAACGCAATTGCCTAGATGCACTTACTTTGCAGGCACTTGCTTTGTGCAGAAGTGCACGCAATCAAGTGCTGTTTAAAGATGTGTAGACGTCAACATCCCTTTAGGAGTTTAGGGGAAGGTGGTAAGATGTTTTGCCAACGCAAACTAATATCGCTCTTTTGATATCCTTGCACAAGGGCGATAACTGAAAAATTTGAACTAGTTATGAGAGATAAGAATGCGGTGTGTATGTATATACACACACATATATATATATATATATATATATATATATATATATATATATATATATATATATATAAATAGATATATGTATATATATATATAAATAGAATTTTCTACATATGATTTTCTGATTTTCTATTTTATGGTATTATGTATTAGAGGCTTCAATAATTTTTTAGGTCAAGTTATTATTATTATTATTATTATTTGAGCGCGTGGAACGGGACTACAGGTCGTTACCTTGATAATATATTAAATAAAATCTACAAATATATTAACCAGTCATTAATAGCACAGCCATGGGAAGTCGACTGGATTGAAATCTGGATTAAATTACAAATTAAATAAAATTACAAATATACATTATAAAATTAGCAATTGCAAAATTTACAGATAATAAACATGGAGAAAATAATCCTTTCACTATTGGACAGAAGACTGTGTACATTTTATACACACATGTACATATACTGTACATACATAAATATTTTATATATACTATATATACATTATATATATATATATATATATATATATATATATATATATATATATATATATATATATATATATATATATATATTTTTGAAAAGTCAGAAATAATTTCCTAATACTTGAAGCAATATACCAAAATATTCTGCAGAAGTTAATAGATAAAAAGACGCCTACTCTATATCTGCGCATTAACTCAGATGGACTTTCCATTCATGAAGTGTTTTTTTTTTTGGGGGGGAGGGGAGGAGTTTTAAATTCCAACGAAACGACCATTCTCGTACTTCATCCATTGAATAATTAAGTTTAATTCTATGGTACGACGTCTTTGCGTCTCTTCTTGGAAAGCGCAACGAGCTGTTGACCGCGAAATCTTCTGGGAACCATCAAGAATTAGACGCATATTACGGAGTGGACGAATGTTCACCTATTCACCCCAACAGCTAAACTGAAGTGTTGCCATTTTAGATGTTTTCGAGCAAAAGCTGCGTATTTTGATTGTGACTTAATGGTCAGGGGGCTTTAAATAGTTATATAATTTGATCTAGACTTATATAAATGATTTATGTTTAAACTCTTAAATTGTATTCTACGAGTACGCCGTCACTATTGATTCTTAAATAATATAATGAAGCAATAACTAGCAGCAAAACCATTATATAAAAAACAGATGGATGGTACCAAACACGTTCGATTCGTGATTCGTTGACCGTCGAACTGCGTACTGTTCGGCTCTGAATGATAAACAACATACAATAGAAGCACTAGTTGATGATTGTCCACCGGTGAGTGATCAACCGTAGACGTACATTAAATTAACAGTTTGAATTTTGAGAAACCTAATAACCTTGTACAATCCACAATAAAATGGTGAATAACTTAGATCAAGAATGGAAAGGCAAATTACCCGCCAAAGTTCTGGAAATGTTACAAAATTCACAAGGTTCTGAAGGCGGTTTATTTCTCAGTTGAAAAAAGGTGTGAGTGATAGCCTAGATCTGGTACGACTAGGGAAACAGTTCTTGGGGTAAGGAGTGTTCACATTTCCTCATATTCTTTGCAAGCAGGTACGTGCTTTTAAGAAATTCTTGTAAATACGGGCGTAATAAGGTTGTGAATATTTATATGTATACTCTAACCAAAATGACTACGAACTTGTAGTACGTGTTCGGCGATGCCGCTTTTCCCACTTTTGATTCCTAAACCCTTAAGTAAAGATGTAATGTAGGCTAGATGTGGCCAAAAACGCTGCCATATCTTCATTGTGCTAGGTCATAAACGTAAACTTGACGGTATTTTTCTGCGTCTATAACACCGAGGACGTAAAATGAGCGGAAGAATTGAGATTTAATGACGGGTAATTAACGATGTAGCCTAAGAAAGAAAATTGCCCATAAATGAAAACTTGATATCGTACATTAAACTGATTTGATAACAGGGTAAGGGTGATTTAGTTTCTAATCGCCTGAATGACATAGTGCCTATATCAAATGATACAGTGTCCGCAGGGGTGGATAGTGCCGTCAGTGCACCTTGTGCGGTGTACTGTAGGCATTAATTAAGGTTCTTTGCAGCGTGCCTTCGGCCCTCATAAAAAAATAAGAATAGCTGCAACCCCTTTTGTTTCTTTTATTGTATCTCCTTTCATATTCTCTTTTCTTCCATCTGACTTTTCACCCACACCTAACAGTTGATTCATTATGCAACTGCGAGGTTTTCCTCATGTTAAACCTTTCAGACCTTTTACTGTCAATTTCCGTTTCAGAGCTGAATGACGTCGTGGGTCCCATTGCTTGGCCTAAATTCTATAATCAATTCAAATAATACAATGCGATACAAAAAAAAAAAAATTATTGGTTTCTCAAAGACTAATAGCCTTGTCCCGGAACGGCCTGTCTCTTCTGGAAAACCCCTGGGAGGGATAAGTACTATTTTATGAACATGCTAAAGAACCCCGAACGTATTAACTGGCGTCGGATTATAAGTCAGGAAGGGAGAAGTTTGGCAACGTAGCAAATGACAGCTAAGTTCGCAGTCATTTTGGTTTTGCTTGTAATGCGATTTATTTACACCAAATTCTTACACGTAAGCAAGATTCGTCCATACATTTCCTGTAATCGAAACCATCCACATTATCACACAATATCAAGAGTCCTTACTCATCTACGCCAGGACAGTCATATCTTTAAACTTATCAAATGCCTAGACTCAAATCTCCTCCTGTCGTGTTAACTGACGCTAATGTGATGTCACGTACTATCTGATGTTTTGATCATGTTATATGCTATCAGACGTTACACTACCGTGCTAAAATTAATCCATACTGGCTCGCCACCACCACTGGGTCAGCCTCTGACACCTATGGCTCATGAAGTTCAAGGTTATGGTGAAACAGGAGTTTGTTTTCATTACAGTTCTTCCCTGACGGTGACGGTTTTCCGCTATTTTCGCAACTCCAGCGTTGTCGGTGATTTTACTTTTGTATCCCAACCGCTTTCTGCTAATGTTTCATTCATTATAACGTAACTGCGTCACCGTGTTTATCTGAAAATCCAAATGTCCAACCAGACATCGTGTGTCCTTAGTGCGCATTTCGGCCAGACGTACGATTCATGAAATTCAAATTCACGCATTTCTTTTTATTCCCTGGTTTTATTTTTTATATATATATATATAGGTATGATATATTCACCTACTTTTATGTCACTGATGTCACTGGCATTATAATTGGCTAAGAGATGTTAAACTAGGACACGGCCCAGGTTGCTAGTGGAGGTGAAGGGCCACAATTGCCGCCAATTTGTTTCATCAGAGTTTCTCGTCAAACTTGCACGGGTCTCTCAGGGCCTGTGCATAACACAGACCGGGGTTTATGTTAGAGGTTGAAAATCTCTCTCTCTCTCTCTCTCTCTCTCTCTCTCTCTCTCTCTCTCTCTCTCTCTCTCTCACACACAGCTTAATATTTAAGGCAAGATGAATAACCTATGACCACGCAGTGATACTCATTTTTCTTCTATGCAAGTCAGATCTGACGCTAATGAGGTATATGCAGTTGTGTCTCCTTTATCAAAATGTGACGCTGTTTTTATCGCCGTCATGACAACGCGTTTCCTGCTTGGCATCATACTTATGTGATTCGTCATAGACAATGAATGAAATCCTCTCTCTCTCTCTCTCTCCCTCTCCAGGAATTTTTGAAAGCGTACCGTCCCTATATTTTATCTATCATCAAACTCTCTCTCTCTCTCTCTCTCTCTCTCTCTCTCTCTCTCTCTCTCTCTCTCTCTCTCTCTCTCTCTCTCTCTCCCCGTGTAAGTTCGCTCAGACTGAAACATCCGACCAACCGTACTTCCCATGGAAGAGAGTCCATTCCTTGAATTTCGTTGACGCAGTGCCATCTTATTTTTTTTAATATAGTTTCATGGTATATTTTGTTTTGGGTATCCCCGGCTCTGACTGATATTACAGAAACATGTAATAATAATACTAACCGGACACTTTCTCTTCTCTCCTTGAAAGATCAGACGACTTATTGAATATATATTTATATTTACATTTATATTTATATATTTAAGAGTCTTTAAAGTGGTGGAAACAAATCCTAGCGACTGGAAACTGGAAGACATTGCAAGGGAACTTAATTAGGTGACTTGGCTAAGTTACAAAACACTAAAGGTATAGCACTCAAGTTGGCTGTGATTGCAATTTTCAGTATGCATAAAAAAGAAATTTAAAAATGCTTATAGTGGAACAAGCTGGTTTGGAATAAGTTTAAGGTCACAATGCCCGGCAGTGTGTGGAATTTATAAATTCCCCTCTGGTGTTTTTTTTGAAAGCTAAATGAAATTGTTTACGGCACCATGTCAGGTGAGTCTGCTGCAGGGACGTTACGTCACACCAACTGTGCTTGCCTTTCTCATGGATTTTATGATGAGGAAAGAGGTTGAAGTTGGAAGGCAAGGTTTATATTGGAGCATACAAAAAATTAAACGACTTTGAATGCGCAGGTACAAAACACCACAAAATGTAGAATGCTTCGTGGATCACGTCCCGAGAGAGATCGGCTCACAGGCTCACAATGAGTCTAAAGAAAAAGGGAAGTAATGTGAGCGAAGTTAGTACAAAAGGATGGAATAACACTAGATGGAGGAATGAATAATGTTTGAAGCTTTTGTGTCACGAACACTGACATCCAATACACTTTCTCTTGTGTTAAGATTTAGTGAAAGACTAACAAGGGTAAGTCATACAGTGGCTGAATGAGAACTGGATATCAGAGTGACTGAAGTAGCATACGAGAGACTAGTACGATCTCCGTTGTTATGCGAACATGAACTACGGTTGGACAATGAAGTTGTCTAAACGGTTTGATTACTCAAGAATAAAACTTTAAGAAGAATATTAGGAGCCGGATGGCAGGCGGTCTTAGAAATATTCTATTAGGGAAATTACGGAAGTTCCATATGATGAAAACGAAATTGAGATGGTTGGGACTTGTTCATTAAATATATATATATATATATATATATATATATATATATATATATATATATATATATATATATATATATATATAAAAACGTGTGTGTGTAATGAAATAATGAGAGAGAGAGAGAGAGAGAGAGAGAGAGAGAGAGAGAGAGAGAGCAAGCGCGCGCCTTGTTTTCTTAGAATCACCTACTCTCGGAAAAAAAAAACTGCGCGCAAAGTATTTTAGATTCTCTGCGTCTCTGGTGTGGAAATATCTCTGGTATTAACCAGTTCGAGAAAAAAATCTATTTAAAAAACGTCGGGTTTTACGGCCGAGACCCTGAACTCAAGCGTAATTCTGCGAACACATTACATACATACTTCCACACAACACACACACACACAATGGGGAAAATTGTGATTATAACGACTCTGTAAAGATGCAAATGACATGACTTCCATTCCTGAAATTGACAATCGCAAGCAAAGTCAGAATCTCAAGCTTTGCACAGCCAGAAACTGGCCGTTACTAGTTTTGGTAATGACTGCTTGATGGTTATCCATCTAACCAATACTCACAGCTACAAGTCATCGGCGCAACGAAGTTAGAAAGTGAAAGTGTATAACCCTTATAAGCGAGTTCGTTGGCTAAACCTCAGATCGGTGATCTCAAGAGTCTTATTAGGCTGACGTCAGCACTTCCCAGAAACGAAAAAATGAGAGACCTTCCTACTGTCCCGAAAGGACCCGAAAGGAAACTCGGAAAATATGTCTTCCTATATTTTTTTCAACGTAATTTCGGTTGTAAGAAATTACGAGGTTTTAGACTGAGAGGCGGAGAGAATGTTCAGCCTATATTTTCCGAGTCGCGCAGAAAGGTTTCGCCATGCAGAGAACTTAGCCAGCAGGCCTGGGTTGTGTTCGTTTCACCCTTGCAGGCAGTTCTGGAGTAAAAACCTTAAGTAACCCAATGGCCTTGACAAAATTGCCAACATGGTGAAACGATATTTGTGCCGTGGAAATAAGGTTTTACTAAGTAACATTATCCCTCCACGGCGCCATCAAAGCGAAACCCATTGAACGCATTCGAGGTGTTGGTATACCAAATGCTTGGTAGGTCGATAGACTCGCTAGTTGATAGCTGTTGCCATAACACGCAGCACTTAATCCAAACTGACGCTAAACTAACGATACATTTTCTTCCCATCACCGGCAAAGGAAACGCTAAACTCAGCTGTTGAATCAGCAAGGTACCTTAAGGGTTGAATGTAATGTGAGGTTAGCATTTTTGCAACAGAGACTACAGTGCAAGCACCTTTCCTTCTGACTTCACTTGCTTACGTTGTTGCAAAGCGCGTCGATAACATTGGTTGCTGAGTAGTAAATATTTTGTATCAGCGTATGTGCGCATATGGCTTTTTTTAAAGCTGCATTTATCGAAAAGGAAATAATCACATTAATTTGTGTAACTATTCGCATTATTTTGAAATTATATATGGGATTGTGGCTAGGGCTACGTACGTATCACGATGTGTTGCAAGTGCAATGTTGAGCATTGTGATGCCGTAAATGATATGCTTCAATCACAAATATACTGTAGTTTCCGCAGTGAATTGCAATGTTACCGACCTGATCATACAGTAGGCCTATAAAAATCTTTCGCTGGTGTCACTATCAGTACGGTAATAGTTTTTAAGTATAATTGTTCTATTTAATGGATCTAGTACTCTTATCCAGCTATCTCGTTTAATTTAATTTGTTATTCCATATTTCTACATTTAAATATTACAAAAAGTAAGCACATTCATTCTCCTTAAATCATGGAACTTCAAAATGCAGTGGGCGCTTTTCAAGACGCGCGCATGCTTCATGATGCTCATAGTTGAAGGGGGCCACTTGAACATGAGACGAAGGGGAAAAAATATTGATTGCGGAAGCATATTAAAGTCATTATTTCAAGTGGAAGTCAAGATACTTGTGTTGTCTTTAACGAGGCTTGATGGTTCTCTCTCTCTCTCTCTCTCTCTCTCTCTCTCTCTCTCTCTCTCTCTCTCTCTCTCTCTCTCTGTGATATGCGTACAAGGCTAACATGACCTAAAAACGAGTGGAAATCGTTACACAGTATTATTTATTCTTGTACCCTGCTTGAAAAGGTTTACTCTATATTCAAACTGATAACGTCATCCGGTACAGTTAAGCAATTCTGTTTACTGTAATGGCAGAAATGTTTACTTGAAATCTGTATTTCTTAGTAATTTTGGATTTTTTTTTAATGAAAGCCCCAAAAATCTTCTCAGTAGAAGCATATTGAGAAGTAGTAAAGGAAAGAGATCTTATGTTTAGATAGCTATGGTTTTTTTTAACACAACGTGTATTGAAAATATTCAATACACCTGTAAGACTGGGTGTCTTCACCAGAATACCTGGGACTTAGATGCTCTTGGGTCCCGGCTACCTGGAATGGGCTGGTCGGTCCTTAACCAGGTACTTGCGGGTTCGTACCCTCTACCGATGGAGCCTCAAAAGATTATATATCAGCTGGTGACCCCAAGACCCTTTCGAAAATATAATTGGAACCATATGAAAAAATATATATATATATATAATATATATATATATATATATATATATATATATATATATATATATATATATATATATATATATATATATATATATATATATATATATATATGTAATATATATATAAGAACGTGTTAGGCTAAATTATAATAAACTAACACACTATAAAAATGATTTGGTCTAAACAGTAATCTAATGCTCATAGCTTCATTGAGACTAAGGACTATGAATGAAATCAAGTGATGATTGTTTCACATTCTTATTCACTACGTCGAGATATTCTTAACGCTTTCAGAATAATCTGTGCTGCCTGTAAACGAAGCTAAACGTTTTAAGTCTAATAATGTTATCAACTTCTGGTCTTCCGTAAGAATTCTAGAATGCGTACAACCAAATAACTTGTTTCTTTAACCCGACAGTAAAAAATGTTGCTAAACACACATTTATCGGTTACGCTGTGTTGAAGCACATTTAACAACGAAATTTAGCTTCCAGTCGGGTCCACGTGTGGCCTGGGGCGCGTCGAGCAGACCAGGAGGATTATCTACCAGACTACCTTCGCAGCCACGGGGGAGCCGAAAGGGGCGTTCCCCAAGTCTACCCGCTGGTCCTATCAGTGAATCAGCAGATGATGGAAATAACCCAGCGAGCTTTTGTTAGAAGGAACAACCCAGCAAAGAAAAATGGCTTGATAATGATGGTAATTATCATTATCAGAAACAAGCACGTCCCTTCTCAGAGAACGAGGCGAAAGACCTTAGAATTTGAGGACAGTATTAAAAAGAATAAAAGAACAAAAAACAAACGAAAAAAAGTAAATATGTAGAGGTGATTATATATTCTAAAAATAATTTCTTTAATTGTTAATAAGTAAGATTCATTGGCAAAAACGGGCGCAAAACTGAAGAAAAAATCATATGATCCGCTCGAAAAAATTTTCAGGCCCAAACAAAAATTTTGACTATGAGACACACGGGCAGCCATTAAGATGTAATGGCCGAAGGGAAGTGAAGCCTTTAGGTTAACTGGATGTTATACTAGAATTCATTGGTCCCAGTCGGTAACCTAGGCCTATACAAATACCGTGCCCACACACTTTTGTATATGTCCGTTTGTTTGTTTATAAATTCCACTGTTTAGTATCATGCTATCGTCGCGCTTATAAACATAAGTGACTTTAATGTAATTTTTATTTGCCCTGAAATAAAAGGCCGTATTTGGCCTTTCCAAATTGCCACTAATAACATATAAAATTCCTTATCAATAGCATAAGGTGTTTTTCCAAAAAGCGGTTTCGGTCCATTTCATGAACCAGTCTCTGTAGCCTGAGATCGGTGGCCCGATTATAGGTCCAACAGGGAAGCGGCCTCCTAAAAATAAACTGTTTCTTGGACACTTTTCTTTTCTTTTTAAGTATGAGGTAAGCATGGCGACGTTTTATAGTTTTCAGTCGTAATTTTGCAAGAAATTTGACGATGTAGGCCTAAGTGTATTTTACTTTCGTAGTTCCAAATATTTCACAATTATGTATGTACATATATATATTACAGTGTGTGTGTAATATTATAGAGCAAAACGGAAATAATATCAACGTACAGTAAATATTACGTTTTTAAATGGCTTTCCTACTCAATCAAACTCCTCTCAAGTGTCCTAACCACTATTTTGCTTATTCCGCCAAGATTGGTCTAGAGAAAGCATTAGACAGCTCCTGAGGGGGGACGAATGAACTCAAAAGAACTGTCGTACATATTAATGGTCGTTCTGTTATTGTTCTTGGATGAAGCTAGTCTTACGCCGGCAAGGTTCTTGGCTAATCGCTCTTTCTACCTTAAACCTGTTAAAGGTGATAAATTTGTGCTACAACTGGACGAGAGAGAGAGAGAGAGAGAGAGGTTATCTGGTATGCTTTCTTATAGGTTATCCTGTATCACCATTATACATTATATATATATATATATATATATATATATATATATATATATATATATATATATATATATATATATATATATATATATATATATATATATATATATATATATATATATATATATATATATATATATATATATATATATATATATACAGCACACACACACACACATCAGCCGTGGGCAATCTATTTCATGCTTGCTCCACATGAACTATTGGATAGTATAGTAGCAGTAATAATATATAATAATAATAAAAGCTAACCTGTATGGCAAGAAACGTTGTATGTGGGTAGTATAAAGTGGTCTGCCAAATCTGAAGGATACTTGAAAATATTGCTCGTTGTTTTCGATATACATTCATGAACATTGTACCTCATGTTTTTAAAGGCTTTATCCCCCGATCACATAGTTTGGTAAACATCTTTCGCAAGCTGGTCAATACAGGAGGCGAAACTAAGGTCTATTGAAAAATAACAACCGTCACTTTCAGAGTTGGTTAAGACGTAAGACTTCGTTAAATAATGAAATGTCCTAAGGCGACGTTCAGATTAACGACGCATATTACGAAATGGCTCGTGTAATGGTTATTATAAATGCAAAAATGTCTACCCCCTCAGACAAGAAATAAGCTTGTTACATTAGCAAATATTTCGAGTCGATTCGTGTGACGTAGGCCGCGTTTAATTAGCAAATTTGATTCCGGTGACGAGTTCAAGTTTTTTTTGGTAAGATTAAGTAGGCTAAATGCCTGACAGGTCATTCCTATGAGGGGCGATAAGGTGTTGAAGAGATTATAAGGGCTGATGTTGTCTTGTGAACTCAATATACCAACAGAGATTGAGTGCAAGTATTGCAGATCTGACCACGTCGAGTTTGATTGCAGTGTATGCAAATAGACCTGATTTATCAAATACAATTTTTTTGTTTAATATAAATGACGAAACTATGTCAAAGTAAAATATGGGAGACAATAACTTACCGGACGTGGTCAAAATCTCAAACATTGTCTACTGCCAAGCATGGGAATTAATTCAGCTGTTTAAATCCGAACTCGGCTTGTTATTATATCCGCTTCAGATCTTTCCACTTCATTTACTACAATAGCTTTATTGAAAAATCTTGCAGGCATAAACGGCAGCAGTTGCGTCTGTCATGATCCTCCCTCTTTTGTTGAAAAAGCACAAAATAGTGACAGTAACAGCAGCCCCTATCACACATGCCTATCACAACCCACAACAAAAGCTCACACTGTCACTTAGTGGTACGATAACTTCCCTCAACGAGTGAAACCAAGAGAAAAGGCAACAATGCACAGAAAAAATCTACGTTATTCTGAAAATAATTCAAAGGGACTTTGAAATGATAGTATATTAATTCTGAACCAATAATGGAACGTTAGAGAAAAAAAGCAACCTACAACACATGCTTGCACTGTCACTCCTGTGTACGACAACTTTCCTCAACGATTGGACCTGAGAGAAAAGGCAACAACGAACAGAAAGTATCTACATTAGACTAAATATAATCCAAAGTAGCTTTGAAATATAAGTAGGTAAATGTCGAACCAGTAATGGAAATAAAAAAAAGAAAAGCAACGACAACAAATGCTCACAGTCACTCATTGGTACGATAACTTCCCTCAACGATAGTAACCAAGAGAAAAGTGAATAATGAATAGAAAATCAGTCCTCTTTAGATTTAATGCAATGCAAAAGGATTTAGAAACGAAAGTAGACAAATTTCGAACCATAATGGAACGTGACAAAGAGAATATGTGAAATTGGAGTACGCCATGGCAATAACGCACAAGAATTGTAAGCAAAATGCATGAAACACCTGCATGAGAGACCTGTTCGTCGGGCCTGCAGCGGACTGTCTGCTAGAAAGCCTGCCTTAGTTAGGGAATGCCCTCAACAGTGGCGGGATCTAGTGGCAGGCAGCTGGTCTCACTGGCGAATACCCCAGTCGAACTCCTCTTACCCAACCTCGTACTCGACGATCCAGCAGGAGCCAGAATGCCCAACATCAAGATCTTTTCGGGATCGTCACACCCCGACTTGGCCCAGAGGGTAGTGGACCGGCTGGGCATCGATTTGGGCAAGGTGGTCACCAAGAAATTCTCCAATCTCGAGACCTGGTGAGGAGGACACGAGGTTATTCCTTCAGGCTGTCACGGCCATATTTTAAAATGAATTTTCCGAGGAAATTCCCGAGTGCCAATGGCGTATATTTATTGATTCAAATTCCTTGATTGAGCTTCCATTTCGCCTTGCGAATTTTTTTACCCCCTTACGGTAACGTGTCACCTCGTTTCGTATGCCAGGGCGCAGAACCCATCCATTGCTTAATTTGCCGGCGGGGTCCTCGACGTGCTGGAAATGCGTCTCTTCTGCCCAGATCAATTTTAATTCGTCCCGAAGGTCCGTCTCTCTCGCTTTTAGTCGATGCGTACTTTTGGACATTTTGCTCGCGACGCGAAGTTGCTTATCGACGGTATTCTTCTCTTTACGAGTTACGATTAAATTAACGTGGTTAGAAATAAACCCAACTAAATGACAGACACTCAATTTGTTGTAGATTTTATTTACTTGCATTAGAATTCGAATAATAAATTGATTAGCGTACAATATTCCTTCATAATTCATCACTAGGCAACTGTCCAGCCAACATGGGCTAAGGGATACGGGTTGTGTTGTCAAGCCGCTTGTTGTTAGAGTTTTTTCTTTTTTCTTTTACCTTTATAGTTTGTCCTCACAGTTGGTTGCCAGGAGCCCTTGTAGTTGTATATATAGAGGATCTAATTATTTATAGACTTCCGGATATGATGCAACACGAAACTTGGGTAGAAATGAATTATATTGAATGACGTTAGATTTTAAGTAAAATCAGTTTATTGTAGGTTAGGTCGCTATAACCTATCCTCGCCGTATATCTAGAAGCCATTCTTAAGGGTTCTACGGAAGAATCTTTTATAAAATAATATTGGTTGAATTCAGAGTTGATTGTAATGGAAAAATAGCAATGTTAATATAGCCTAAGTTAAAAAAAAAGGTAGGTTCATAAGCTACCTTGGGTTTGCCTATGGATAATATGCAATGTGTACTCAATAGGTAATGAATATGTGACAGTTGATATAAGCAATTGATATAGGCACTGAATATATGACAGGTGATAATTTATGCCAGGCTACTTGATAGCTAGCCTTCATAACAGTAGCCTGGGTAGCATGTATTTGTATACAGTAAATTTATTAGGCACTTTGAAGCCTTGGTCTGCATATATTTATTTAAGCTTGACTGTGACTAGTAATTAAGGTGTAGATGTAGCCTAATAAAGTGGGTAGGTTTTATTTCAAGCTTTGACTTGAATGAAAATGCAGATTACAAAGGTCCCTTACAAGGAAATCAGCCCAGTAGGCTACAGAAAAAGTAGGCACCGTAACTGTGCAAGAAGAATATTGCAGGAAAACAAGATTGTAAAACTACGGACACCGAGGAGTTGTGTAGAGTGCCATGCACAATTTTTCTGTGAATTCATTTTCAAAATAGGCTATTTGCTACGTGGTAAACGAGTTGGCAGAATATCAAGATTCATAAGCAAATGAAAAAGTAAAAATGTATTGGTGGGAATAGCACTGACATGGTTAATGTATCTGAACAGTGGTGCTTGTGATGTATTTTCAAGAGTTGTAAATGAGTGTTAAAGCTTTGTCTAAATCGCAGGCATCTTAGCCACATACGTAATCCGAGGACTGGCGCTCTGAACCAAAAGAAATTAAAACATTCTGAGCACAGGTAGCCTACACCAAATGAACAATAATGCAGCACCTGTAGTAGTCACTATAGGGCCATTGCAGGGATTGTTGGAATCCATTCAGAGGATGGGAGGCATACAAATCTAGCATAGCATAACGGTATCTCTTGCCACCTGGAAAGGACAACAAAGCATAGAATAGCATAGCATGCGGTATCTCTTGCCACCTTGATGGCGAGTGGAAACATGAGGTGGATCATTGTTGTCAGTAGGTTTAGCTCTAACAGGGACAAGTATTATATGTGGACTCAAAACCTAGTAAGGACAGTTAACACTTTTTCCCTATACACTACTATGAATAATTGAGCTTATGTATATTGATGCATTCTAAAAATACCAAGAGGTGGTTGCAAGATTTTTAGGAGTAGGTGAGGAGCTGTGAGATATGAGGGAAGCATTGTATCTTTACCAGTACTTCAGGTGCAGGACAGCTACTGTCAACTATTGGATTAATAATATTTACATCAAGGGGATAATGTCTAGACATTTAGATGACAATAGCTAATAGCTATCATGCACCTAAGGTACTAGTAATGATAGAGTACGTCCCACATATCTCAGGGCTTCTTACAGTACAACCCACATATCTCAGGGCTGCTTACCCACTCCTTCAAACCTTGGAACAGCATCTTGGCATTTTAAGGATGTATCAATAGATAAAAGCTCAACTATTCATAGTAGTGTAGGGAAAAAAAGTTGATAATCATCCTTGCCAGATTAAGAGCCCATATGTGATAATATATGTCCCTGTTATGGCTAAAGCTATTTGCCAGTGACAGATATCAACTTTTTGTGAAATGCTCCTTGGCAATCTAAAATGGCAAAACCACAATCAGAGCAACACCAAATATTTTGGTTTTCCTGTAAAGTATGAAAGGTTTTAACAGATTAGGCATATGTTACACTATGGCAGGTAATTAAGAATCATTCATGTTGTCCAGCCATGCTAGGAAATGCTAAATCTCTCGTATTGTGCAGGAAATGAAAATTAATATACATTAGACTAACATGAAAATCACATGATTTCACAACACTATGCCCCAGTATTTTAAAAAGAGACAACATGCCAGTGATAGAGGTTGTATCACAGCCATCAGGCCACTAATGGGACTGGGTGGAATAGTCACTTGACAGTGTCTGTTTTTAATTTATATTAATAACGTTCATATTTTCAAGTGGATGGATGTTAAATGTGTAGCCGAGAGAGAGAGAGAGAGAGAGAGAGAGAGAGAGAGAGAGAGAGAGAGAGAGAGAGAGAGAGAGAGAGAGAGAGAGAGATTGTGTGCACGGTTGTATGCTTGCACCTGCCTGCTTGATCATTTTAGCTTGAATGATACACAGAGGCATCTCCACAATATTATTGAACAATTTTGTAGTATATTAGTCAACATCCTTACATTGTTTATTGTAAATGTATTTTATTCTTTTAAAAACTTGGTTGTGATGTTATTCAGGAAATTAAGTGGGGATATTTTTAGGTATGTCCATGATAGGTAAACGTTTGGGTAATTTGGAGATATGGCAGGGGAGAGGACCATTGAATGAGAATAGAAACTGATGGATAAATATAGCAAGGAGAAAATTATAGGAGTTTTAAGAAAATCCTGGTAGTCACAGTTGAAGACCTTAAACCAGAGGAAAATTGAGGCTTAAATCCCCCAAGGTAGAAAACAGTGGAGGGAGCTTGGTTCCTGTCAAACCTGTTGATGGGCAAATATGATAGACTTAGATGATAAGCATTCACTTAGGTGTTGGAATGGTTTAGGCACACCAAAATTTTTGTTACAGGTTTTTGGGTATGAAATGAAAAATTTATGAATGACCCTTGTTGATATACTCACATGCCGTGGTTTTGTATTGTAGTGTGTGTTATTCTGCACTAAGTTGGAGCTGTGTGTAATTGGAAACCAAATGTGATAAGTAAAAAAATACTGTTGCTTTAATGTACAATATTGGAACAGGTCCTTTTAAGTGTGTGCGCGAGAGAATGTTTTTAACTGTTAATTGAGCTCAATTAAATTAGTATGAAATCTTATTGTACTGTACCTTTGCAGTACTCCCAAGTGATATTTTTTTATTCTTTATATTTTGATACAATCAACTAAATGTGATATTTGAGATTTCAGTTCCACTAAAATGCAGTACCTAAGATGTATGTAGTGTCCTGTTTGAAAATGTGGGGAGTTGCATCAAGGTCAGTGGTGTGTGTGTTAGTGGGTTTGGGTTTTTTAATTTTTTTAGTGGGTTCAGTTTTTTTTTTATCAGGGTGGTTTGTCCTAGGCAGGTTAGGGCTCTACTGGCAAACTTCTGTTAAGAGAGGAATTTCAGTGACATTGAGTTTCACATAATGCAAATGAATTTTTGTATGTGGAACTGCTTGTCCATATGCTTAAGGTAGGTTTGACTTTTTTTTTATTACAGAAATGTATTTACTAAATGGGAAAAATGTAGATTAGCGTAGCGAGTCTCTTAATATTTTGGTAGAGAGTAAATGAAAAGATCAAGGTAGGCAAGTTCCCTGATTAAATGATTTAGGCAGGCTAATGCGTATTGCTCTATGCTTATTCCCCTAACGGGTGAGTCCGTATAGGACAGGTGGTCTTATTGTGAGAGTTGTACTGTAGTGGGCTTCAAAATCCCAGACATTGGTCCATTTTGCCTCTTTTTGGTGGAAGAGGACACCATTTTTGTTCCATTGTTCTCCCATTTTCATGATCATTGTATTTGGTTTCAGATAGTGACTAAATGTAGGTGTATGGTGTTGAAAAAGACTGATGTAGGTAAGGGTGTTTTAGGCTTAAGAAAAAGGAAATTCTAATGAACAGTAAGGTGGCAATAGTTGTCCTACCTGTGGTGCAGACTGGTCTGCCCTGGGGCTATTCCTTAGCTCAGTGGATATAGAGTTTCTCTGTCCACTGCTGTGTGTACTTTTGCTATGTTTGTTTCATAGTGAATATACTGTACAGTGTTCCTTTTGTAAATAGCCTATATTATTTGGGTCTCATTGTTTTTTTATTTGATTATTAAAGGTCTGGTACATGTTTTTGACAGTGGGACTCTCTCTCTCTCTCTCTCTCTCTCTCTCTCTCTCTCTCTCTCTCTCTCTCTCTCTCTCTCTCTCTCTCTCTCTCTCTCTCTCTCTCTCTCATAAGTAGTAGTACATTTTAAGTACATTTTTCCATTACTGTATTTGGGTTTCATTGTTTTTTATACATTGGTTTCATTTTTTAATTTCATTATTAAAGGTCTAGTCCATGGTTTTCAGAGTGAGACTCTCTCTCTCTCTCTCTCTCTCTCTCTCTCTCTCTCTCTCTCTCTCTCTCTCTCTCTCTCTCTCTCTCTCTCTCTCTCTCTCATTTACACACTTTTGCAATTTGTGAATATTAAATGCAGTGATGCAATTTAGGTTTCTATTACTGTATAGTAATAGAATTCTGAAACAGTGTTGCCACGGCCACTAAAGGTTTGTATATGCAGGAAAAATGCAAAATAACTTTGAAGTAAGGCATTGTGTGGTTGATATAATAATGCTTCACAAGCCAGCCGACTAAGGTCATTTTTTGCTCTCATACCTGAAAAATGTTTGCAATGTTGTTTTGAAGAAAGGTATGTAAGGGCCATAAACATAATCCCATTTTGTAGACCTTACTTTTTGGCTGGTGACAGTCACGGTATTGGAGAAGGAAAAGTGCTGGTCATCCCCTCCCCCCCCCAATAGGGTACTAGTGCTGTAGGTGCTCTGTAGACATTAGGCTACTTGAGGTTCTAAGCAGGGTCCCTTTGGCCTCCAGCTGCAACCTCTTTCATTCATATTACTGTATCTCCATTCATATTCTCTTCCATCTTACTATCCACCCTCTCTTAACAATTATTTCATAGTGCAACTGCGAGGTTTTCCTCCTGTTACACCTTTAAAACCTTTCTACTCTCAATTTCCCTTTCAGCACTGAATGACCTTGTAGGTCCCGGTGCTTGGCCTTTGGCCTAAATTGTATATATATCTTCTATTCTATTATGTCTATTCCTCACTGGAAAATATTAAGCAAGAGCAAACTTGAGTAGGCTATGTGGTCTAGTGAAAAATGTGATTCTTCTATTCAAAGGTTATTTAACCAAAAGTCATTTTCAGTAACAACTTTCCTCCACAATTCCCTGTTGGGCTAGAGCTAGTCAGGTTAATGAATCAATAAACATGATGATTAGAATTCCTCTAGAATTTCTTTCTCCTTGGACTGAGCTTGATTTGTATCCGTTTGTGCAATCTGTTCAAAATGTAATGCTTATACTGTATTCCTGACTATCGTAACAAGGAATATGACATTGAGGTGCCAAGGTTTACACTACTAACTCAATTTTTAATGAAGGCACACATTTTAATTTAGTCGCGAGATCTACCAGCTCAGTTAACCAAAGTAATTTTGCTGTAACAATTAATGCTTTTGTTTTTGCAGCTGAACTATGTGTAGAAAATTTGGCAGTCAAGATTGTTATCCATTTATCACCACAGAAAATTGTAATTTTTCAGACCAGATCTTTGAAATTGTTCTCTTGAAGGAAATTGATGAACAATTAGTCCCCTCTTCCAAGTAATCATTCTTGTTTGGCTTACAAATTTTGACGAAAGCACAGATAACACCAGCACCTGTATGTAAATACAGATTGAATACAAGCCACCACTAAAATGCACTCATTTTCTGTTTAAATGTCTGCCAATAGATGTGTACAGTACATGTGTTTTAAACAATCCAAATACTGTAAGGACATTTCTTGAGAAAAGTCTTGATTCATTCAGTGAATGAAAAGTTTATTGTTAAAATCAAACCCTTCTTGCTCTTTCACAGTTTTTCTTAGATATCTTATCACATGTGTAGGCATACAGTATTAGAGCTCTGCATGGTTAATTTTGCTCTTTCTAGCTAGAATACTAGGATTTTATTTTGATGTTGACTTGGAGAACGTGCATAACACTTTAGACATTACTGTACTTGAGGTTCTTTGCAGCGTCCTTTCGACCCCTAGCTGCAATCTTTTTCATTCCTGTAACTGTACCTCCATTTGTAGTATCTTTCTTCCGTCTAACTTTCCACCTTTTCAAACAATTGTTTCATAGTGCAACTATGAGGTTTTCCTCCTGTTACACCTTGAAAACCTGAATGACCTTATAGGTCCCAATGCTTGACCTTTGGCCCTAAATTTTATATTCTGTTCTATTCTTACAGTGTAGAGATTGGAGAAAGTGTTCGAGGGGAAGATGTCTACATCGTGCAGAGTGGTTGTGGGGAAATTAACGATAACCTTATGGAAATGCTCATTATGATCAATGCCTGCAAGATCGCCTCAGCTGCCAGAGTAACGGCTGTCATTCCTTGCTTTCCCTATGCACGGCAGGATAAAAAAGATAAGGTGAGTGGCACTGTGTAGTGATGATTATTGTGATGTTGGCATGGTGCTGTTGTCATTTACAGTGTTTTAAAATGAGGTGAGTTGAGTATTTGTTCAGTACTGTATATGCCAGCACATAGTCTCTGCTGTTGAATATTAAGTTAATCATTGAATATTAACAATAAATTAGTACATTATAAATGTAATATGATATTGAATATTTTTATTGAAATTTATCCTGTATATTGTACAATTGTAATATCCTATTGAAACACTTCACATGTAAAAAAAACTTACTGTAATCATTATTGTACATGAAATATTCATCTGTTGTGTGGAAATTATGGTAATAATGCATATTTGTCTCCCTAACATATTGAGGAAAAATAATTTTTTGTTGCTTCAACGAATTCACGTTTACATTTGACTACATTGTTTGTCGATGGTCGTGGCCATGTCACCCTGCAAGTTTCTGCTTTTTACTACGCTGTGGATTATGCTATGGATTGTACAGTATTTAGTGCTGTTGTTTTGTGCAAGCTTTTTCTTTTATGTTGCAGTCCAAGTGTGAATTACAGCAGCTTACCATCTTGCTTGAAATTTTGAATAAAATCATTCTTCAGAATGTTACCTAACATGCTTTAATGTCCAGTTTAGTCTCTCTCTCTCTCTCTCTCTCTCTCTCTCTCTCTCTCTCTCTCTCTCTCTCTCTCTCTCTCTCTCTCTTACTTCATGCTGACACTGTACTTGTCAGCATGAACTGTACTTGTGTACAATTGACATTTATAAAATCCAAATTGTACAATAATAGCCGTATACAAACCATCAGGGGTATGTGATTTTCAGCAAAAAAAATCTTTAATAAAAATCAGTACAAATTTAACATCTGCCAAGCTATTTACAACTTTGAAAAGTTAGGGCTGTAAAAAGAACAAATGAAAATGAAAATATTGAATGGATACGGACACCACATGAGAATTTTACTGAACATTGATGAAAACATGTTTGTGTACACAGTACAGAGAAAGACAGAAACACTTATCGAAAGGGTCCTCCCCGGTATTGCAGAGAAGTGACGGAGCACTTGAAGTAAACATGGTGATGGAAGGTATGAAGGGAATGCTTGAGGAGGGGGATCACGGGAGCGACGTCGAGTGCAGGAGGAGGATGAGGTTCGCGAGAACTAGTGCTTTTCCGCACGGTACGAGTGGAGGACTTTCCCAAGAACACACACACGTACGCACCACTCTGTAACACTAAAACTACTTACATATCAGACACTACACTTTCTTCTAAATTGTCTCTACTGCAATATTTCTAAACACTAATGATTAATAAGTAAATTTACATTGTACACATTATACATTGAATTTTGATTTTTGTTTACACTATAAATCAATGTGGTGGTGGTACTAGTTGATATGCTGGGATTGCCCGTACATGCAGAGCCACTAGTTTGTTGGCCTGGCTGATAGTCCTGGAATGGCCTCGTATTCAAACCCGCTAGTTGGTGGTCACTAATGCCTTTGCTGTCAGAGCGATTAGTTGGTGGATTTGAACCCTCTTCACATCCAGAGCCATAATTTCATAAATCTAGAATGTCCTCACGTCTAGAGCCACTAGTTGATGGGGCTAGGTTGTTCTTACATGCCTAGTAGCTTGGAACATCCTCGATTGCAGCCCTACACTACTAGCATATGGCCTGGAATGTCCTCGGTTGTGGTGCCACTAATGGATGGACATGGAATATCTATGGTAGCCGTGCCTTTCGTTGGACCTAGACATCTTTAAGTTTTAGTGGCACTAGTTGACAAATCATAAGTGTCTAAACTTGCACTTGGTGGGGCTGTAACGTGCTTGCCTTTATGGTTTACATTTTGGATAGAAAGCCATGCACTGCGTTATGCAAGGATGTCCCACAAGTGTGCTAAATAGCCGTAATGGTTGGGAGGACATGATGTATGGCCCGAACGCAGATATCTAATATATGCCACACGTGGCCAATTAGTGAAAGTCTAAACTTAGGCCACTTAATGTCACTCATCACTGATCTTTGCCACACTATTAACAAAGCTCTGGCATCCATATCCACCCTAGGTTCATACCAAAATCCTAGTACTGTATATTACTGATAGCCAACCAATCTGCCTTTTCTTTTGCCGTTCTTACTATCACACTTCAGAAGGATTTCAGATTACTCAGACATGGTAAAATTTACAGTGACAGATATCCTGGATGCAAAGCTGTCAAGCATTAGGCATTGTTGACATGCTATGCTGTGTTTCTCCTCAGTTACTGTAAAATGCAAGTAATTGCTTAATGAAAGGGACAAACCCCTTTTCTCTTTTCCACGTCCATCCACTTCCTTCCCTACAACTGGCTGGCTGCCCTTTGGATCTCTCTAATCTAGAGGTATGATCAAAGAAAATGTGGTGGCAGGCAGAAAGAATGTAATTAACCTATCCATGACTGTTTATCTGCCAGGATTTGGAAGGTGGGAGTTTTATTCACGAGAACTGCCTTCCTGTTCTCTCTTGTTTTGGTATTTCCTTCTGGTTTTGCACTCTACACTGGGCTCATTATGTTGACCATTGGCCTCTCAATTCCTAAGCGTGTTCAGTTGTCTCCTTCCCCTTGGTATATCAAAGGTTCTTGTCATAAAATTTCAGTGTGTTCCCAAATTCCCCATTTTTGGTAGTACAAGCCATTGCTACTGTATTTGCAAGTACAAGCCATTGCTACTGTATTTGCAAGTAGCATGAAGTGTTTCTTTGCCATTTCCTGCCTTGAACATGCTTGTCAGTCTGGTGAGCCATGGTATTTTAGGATGCCATCTTCCGAAATAGGAAGTGTTTTTATCATTACAAAGTTATAGGTAGAGCTTTCATGCCCTACATGATGCATGTTAGCTGTTTGCTGATTCTATACTACTGCCTTCCTAACATCAGCCTCATTTTCAATAAACTTATTTACTGATAAACGTTTACTGATAAACGGTGGGTTGCAAGCCAAGGCCTTGCCTGCATTAAGGTGGAATTTTATCTGTAGGTGAAGCCTGATGTAAATCTCAGTGCAGCTACCCACGTACACATGGCAGTGGAATTGTTGTGCTTTGCCATTTTCTTCGGAACTTTTCTAAACTCAGAATCTTTATTGCATTCTCATTTTCATACAAGATGAGGATGTTAGTGGAACTCCTTGTGTACTGTTCGCTTGGAAAGGCCATCATTGAGGAGCTTTGGCACTCAAAGGTGTGCAGTCAACAATATTACTCATGAAAATATATGTTAACCACAGAAACAAAGATTCACGACTTGTAAACAGATGACAAGATAGATGTTAGAGCAGTAAAAACAATAAGTAAAATGACTACTTACTCTGATTGAGTAGTAGAGTGAAGCTTAGGTTTCTAGTTGCAGATGCCAGATGTGTCTTGGGAAATACAAAGGGGGTCCCGAGTAACAGACTGAAGAAAAGTTATTCTCTTGTTTTCCAGGATTCTGGAGTTTGAAAATTTACTACACAGAAGACTTGTGATAAGGAAACCTTTTTTTTTAGTCATTCAGTGCAAAAAAAAAAAAAAAAAAAAAAAGTCTTGCAGACATGAAATTCTAGCATCAGAAATGTATGCTAACACAAAGGAAAAGACAAGTTTAGTAGTACAGTATCTATTACTGTACAATAAAGAAATGCACATTTTGCGAGGGGAAAACTTAGAAAAATGCAAATTTTGCGTATCATGGCATGACACTAAAACTGTATCCAAAAGATTGTTCCAATTTTTAGAATAAAACCTCAAGGAGAATATTAGTAGTCAGGTGATAGGGTAGAGCAAAAAATAATACTAAAAGGGAAATTACTAAAGTTCCTTATGTAGATGAGGCAATGATGAAACAAACGGAGATGGCTTGGTCATGCCCCTCACACAGCCCCTGGGAGAATACTGTAGTATGTGCTAGTGTCAGCTGGCTTCCTGTGGGCACTAGAAGACTCAGACCTACGTGGATGAGAACTGTAGGATGGGAGGCTGAACATTAATGGAGACTTATTAAAGATATAGCACATGAAAGATGTGTGGCAGAATTACACAGAACCCCAGTTTGTCAAGAGGTTTTGGAGGCAGTGGTGACCATAAGCCTTCTGACTAATTTGTATTGGGAAGGTTTAAGAAGTTCAGGAAAAAATGCTCTAGAATAAGCTCTGCAAAATGCTGAAAAAGTGTTAATCTTTGCAATATGGTGAATTATAACAGCATACCTTTTCTCATTGCATACAGTATTATAGCATAGTGGTGAAAGTAAGTTAGTGTTCAGTGACCAGGTCAGTACTGGGTTTTGCTTGTTCTGGTCTGTTCCAGCTTGATGTTTGGTATGGAAATCTTTTGTTTGGACGTAACCCAGTTAGATTGTTTGTGAATTTACTATGAACTGGTTCAATTTGTCACTTGTAAAAAAATCTTTTGATAGTTTGTGTTATAACCCAGGCTCTATATTTCATCTTTATGCCTGGGACATTGGTGATAATGGATGCCTAACCACTTGCAAGGGTGTTGATTTTTAGTGCAATGGTACTTGTGTAAATGTGCAGTTGCACAGTGAAATGCCTAATGCTTGTATAGATTGTTAATTTTTAGTGCAAGGTTGTGTAAACGTGCAGTTGCACAGTGAAATGCCTGCTGCTTATATAGGTCAGGTTGACTTTGAGCAGTCATGTAAATGTTGGGTTAATGTTTTAGTTGTGATGTTTGCGCAGTGTTGCAGTTTCTTCAGGATTTGATTTGTTCCGTTCTGTTGAGTGCGTAAGAATTTCTTGTTTTTGTTGTGCATGGGATGTTACTTATGAATGCTTGAGGAAATTTTAGGACTGAATCTTAATGAGTGACTAATAATGTGTAGCTTTTAAGTATGTATCCTGTGGTGAGATTCCTTAAATTAATTATTTTAGGTCTTTGAAGGTTTTGTGGTACTTATTAAAATGTCGCGGTGATATTTCATGATTTTTTTTACTATAAATGTGGGAATAGTTGCTTTGCTCTTGGAAGACCTGATAAAAAATTGTAACAGCATCTAGGGTTGCACACCTTGGTTTTGGCTCAAGATTGTTGTTACATCATTTTTACCTGATTTTTTCAGCAGTAGATGTTTCTTGGCAAAGGGTGCATTTGTTGGTGGTTGAAACTTTCCATGTACAATCTTTAATAGGAATTTTGTCTTTTGAATATCTTTAGCATCCTATCATACCAGGAAGGGCTGACTCAAATCTTCAAGGGCAGCTGTATGAGTTCGGAGCCATTTCTCCCGGAGCAGTCTTTGGCACTTGTGTGGGTATTTTGGTTAAGTGCAAAGCAGTAACACAGTTTTTCTCCCTAAGGTTAGATGATTCCTTTATGGTTGGTGTGTAAATTTTTTTTAGTTTTGCATTTATGTATAATGGTGTAGTGAAATTCTAAATTAATGATTTTTTTTGTATATTACACTTAAGATTCTGGAAGAGGTACCCCTGAGACAGTGCCACCCTTGTGTTTAGAAAGGGTCTGAAAGACTAAGACACCTTAATTCTTTGTGGTAGTATTTTGTTTGAGGTTGATGGTTGATAATCATGTCAGATGAAGTAGAAACTAAAAAGTGGGCATTGCTACGTTGAGACCTTTATTTCATACGGTTGAAAACTATCCTTCCATCTCAAACTAATGGTTAGAACTGAAATGTAATGAGTGTTGAATGAACATGAGTGCTGAATGAACACTAGTCTTGTAGGAGTCCCTTAGTTTTGGGTTCTCTCCTTTGTTAGGTGGTTTGAACACATTTTTATATAGATGTTTTATTTGAAAACTGCCAAGTTGGTGTGTTTGCAATTAATACTGACAACCATCCATCAATTGTGGTCGGAGCTGTGCTGATTTTTCTTGGATGCTCCATTGGATTTTCATCGTGTTAATTTTTGTTTTATTTTATCCCTGGTCTGGTGCTTCCCCCCCCCCTCCCTTCTTTCTCCCTCTAGCCCTTCTTATAGTTATGTATTTTAGCTCATTAGGCTGGTTAATTTACTGAATGATAATACTGTATTAAGGACTACTGCATGTGGGCTTCTTAGGGGTTGAGCGCTGTTCATGCAACTCGTGCATTACTCTGGAGGCATTACAAAAGGGTATTTGCAGCAGTCCCTTTGGCCCCAGCTGGATCTACTTGTAAACTTTTACTTTGCATCTGTTCCCACTTGTTCTTTTTGTGTTGCTATCCAACCTCTGTATCTGTAACTTCTTAGTACAACTATTGAGTTTCTTGGAATTTTGTTGTACAGTACAGTTGTGGGGTTCTTATCCCCATTTTGTTATGAAATTTTTATCTTTTTTCATCTTGTTTATTTTCTACATTTCTGTCATGCTGTCCAAACACTTGTGCTCTCTATTCACATTCGTAAGAGCAGAATGACCCCTATTAGTGTAAATATTAAGATTCATTCAATTCATTCATTCCCCTTCGTAAAGCCTTGATTGGGGAACCCTGTGGAGGCTGTTGGACCCCCTCCCATCTCCCCTTAACATTAGTGTGAAGTTAAGGGTCAGCTATACTTCGTAACTGGTTTGGTTCTTAGCCTTCGTAACTGGTTTGGTTCTTAGCCTTTGGAAAACAGGTTAAATTGCATGAATTTGTTATTTATAACTGCTTTGCCAGAGCATATTGCAAAAGAAAATTTTTTTTGTAGTTGTCTCATCTTGAGTCTTTCGTCATTTTTTCAAGTTTTTCCAAAATTTTAAAAAAGTGTTTATTTGCAACATCAAATAAATATGAAATTACCATGTGCAGTGAATATTTAAGGTAGAAGGTTATCAGGTAGTTCCTGCAATTAATAAATGCTGAGGAAGCAGTTCAGTATATTGAGATTTTCATAATCAAACGGGCCCGTTAATATGAAGACTTACTAAATTTTATATTATTTGGTAACCACCAGTCGACCATCAAGAATCCACGTTTTACTACAAAAGTCCACAAAAGTGCACCACTTATTGGTGTTTTAGCGAAACTTGAAATCTCTGCTCAAGAGGTTTGGTATTGGTGTCTTGATTGTATGAATACTGCCCATAAAGTTGGATGTAGGGTAGGGAATGGGCAAATTATATTTTCAATGAACCTTCTGTTTGAGCCTAATGTCCTTGGCCCTGTAGGGGGCTAGTGCTGTCAGCGCACTTCACGTGGTGCACTGTAGGCATTACCTTAGGTTAGTTGCAGCTTTCCTTCGGTCCCTAGCTGCAACCCCTTTCTTTCCTCTTACTGTACCTCCATTCATTTTCTCTTTTCTTCCATGTTGCTATCCAACCTCTCTTAACATTTGTTTCACAGTGCAACTACAAGGTTTTCTTCCTTGTTACATATTTCAAACCTTTCTACTTTCAGTTTCCTTTTCACCGCTGAATTACTTCATAGGTCCTAGCGCTTGGCCTTTGCCATAAATTTTGTATTCCATTCCATTCCATTCCATTCCCTGTGTCCTTGGGAAGCCTGAGGATTGATAATCCAAGCTTTTTAACTGTGGGCTGATGCTTGCTTTTTATCAAAGCAGATAGTGAATACAGTATACTGTACTGTATATGGTGGTAAGAAGTCCTTGAGAGTTGACCTTTCCATTAGAGACAGCTTTGTTAATCAAGTGCCTGAGGACTTTGGAATCCCTCTACACAAGATGGTTCAGTGTTAACATAATGATTTTGGATGTCTTAAGAGTGTTTGCCTTTCACCAAGCAAGATGGTTCTCAGACGCGTAAGTGGGATTCACATCTCTGTGAAGTCATCAGTCTTCATTGCTCTGCTAGTCACATAACTTTTACACATAAGTAATCGTAGGTCAGAAGGTGTCTTTGTATAATGTTGAAATGGTAACCAACTTACAAGACTGAATGCATGTAGTCTTTGTAGTCAACACTGGTTATAGAGGACAACTGTGCATGAAAGTTTATTAGAGTGGAAAGTTTCATGCTGCTTTATGCTGTTATCACATGGATAGCAGTTAAGATTATTAAAAATGTATCACCACAAAAATGTGTCGGAGAGCTATAGAAGCCTTTTGAAATTGTGGGCCTAAAACTCTCTTCAATAGATCCTAGCTTTTATTTCAAAACTTAGGTGAAGGCAGTGTTATTGTTTGAATATGGTAGATCCTAGTACATGTAAGCATTAAAGGAAATTAGACAGTGTTCAAAGCTGCAAATAGTGTGCTAAGACTAGATCAAGTATACTCATTCTTTCCTGTGATCCATTGCCATCTTTAAAATAAATTTAAGTAAATGGGGGTTTAAAGGAATAATGAATCATAGTAAAAATAAAAGGTCAAACCAACTGGTGGATTGAAGTGTTCTTTCCAACAAGAATACTGCCTTGAAGTAATCTTCCCTTTTTGGATTGGTTGCACTTTGACCTTGGTTTTTTTGACGAATAAGCAACATAGTCTAATCCCTGAATGCAGAGAATCAGAACAATGCTTGCAGTTAAATCATAATCATACCTTGGATGTTTGTTCCATTGTCAACCAACAGTGTATTTATCTCTTATCGGGAAAACCCTTGAAGCAAAATTTGGCAGAACCTTCAGTGTTTTAGTTTATCTCGTTGCATTTTTAAAGTGTACATTAAAGTAAACAAACCCTTTTGGGCCAGCTATATGAGAGTTAATTTCAACTCGGTTAATAATAATAAAAATAATTAATAATAATAATAATAATAATGATGATGATGATCTCTTGGAAAGTTAGGTAGGGCTTGGCATTTTCTGTCGGTTGTTGTAAATCAAACCGTGAACTATTTCATTTTGTCAATTATAATTACTTTCTAACGTTGTAGTGTAAAGGGGGCCACAGTCTCATTTACTTTCATTCAGCTCTTTAGTTTAGGTCCCATTAATTGGGCGTAGCTATTTAGGAGGATCAGATGCTCACCGTCCCTGTTGTGAGGGACACACACACACACACACACACACACACACACACACACACACACACACACACACACACACACACACACACACACACACACACACACACACACACACACACACACACACACACACACACACACACACACACACACACACACACACACACACACACACACACACACACACAGAGTTACTGCCCTCAAGGCGTGCCTAGTGTATTGTAAATAGTACAAAAGGCTTTTTGCATTCCACGTTTCTGTTCCCTTTTGTCTTTTCCCACCTGTTTGTTCGATGCCTTGTAACTTTACCTTGCTTCAGTGTTTTGGATGAGTCGTAAACTTTTCAAAAGTAATTGCTTTTGTTTATCTTATTAATAGTTCACCAAGTCCATCAATTGTGCATTACACACCCAAGACATTTGAGATTGTTTTTGTTGCTCATTGATGGGTGTATTGTTACTGGCAAAACCACTTAAATATCCTTCAGCCATTAAGAAAGAAAGACACATCGCAAGATATGACATCAACAGTGTTTACATTGTTCTAAATTCCAACTTTCTTGCATTGGGTGTAACCTAAGTTGTCACAGGCTCAGGAGCTGCACGGGCCAGTTTTTGGGTAGGATTTCAAGGCCTTCAGTGGGTTGTATGATATTTTAGAAGCCAGCTTTTCCAAGTTATGATGTGGTAATTTTTTTTTTTTTTTTAAATAGATGGGGTAAGTTTGTTGAACTTTAGCACCAATTTGATTAGAACCTTAGTAGAGGTGAAGTAAATTCATTTTGAAAAATAAAGTTCAGGTAAAGTTCGACAGTATAAACTTGTTAACCAAACCTTAAAATAAAAAACCAGCAAGCCTGTGGTTGTACTAATTCACTATATGAGAATTCCATTTAACAGAACTTTTAGCAATGACACAGGTAGTTTTCTCAAGTGTAGTTGATAGGTATGAGGTATTGCTACGTGTTAGTATTGGTATAGTAATGACTGATATGTATACGTGTATATATCTTAGTACAGTATACTAATGGTATTACTTCGGAGGAATAAAAATCTGAAGAAGACAAGCATAGTTATTCCAGTGTAAAGAAGCTTCGCACATTTTAAAAGTAATTGGAGCTAAATGTTTTGTTTGTACATAGCTAAGACACTTGCCTGTTATTAATTTGTACATAACTAAGAAACTTACCTGTCCTAGAAAACCCCCCGGTATAAGTGGTCTGGAGAAGTCCAGCATTCTGGCCATGTTGGTGAAGTTTTTTAAGAAATGTAATAGAAAGTGATGGTGCATATATAATTATTATAGAAATCCAGCATTCTTGCCATTTTGGTGAAAGTTTTTAAGAAATGTAATAGAAAGTGTTGGTACATATATAATTATTATTACTCTATGAAAATACTATTTTAATCCTTCATTTGGATATGCTTTAGCTTTTTACAACAAAGATAGGCTTGGGGAATTTTCTCACGCCAACCTTCATTCAAAACACCCTCAAAAAAACAACTACATACTATTGAAGTTCATCACAAATCTCTCAGGATTTTTCATCCTGTCTGAATGTACCTTTAAATCTCTTATCAAAAGTCAGAAAAATAAGGTGTATGGCAAGCGGGTTTTGTAAAGGGAATTAAAGGCCTCATTTTGCAAGTTTTGGAAGAGTCCAGGGTGACCATGTGTTTATATTGAAATGATGGGCTGAAACACTGGTAAATGATGAAACTGGAGGTGGAGTACTGTAATCGTAGTAAAGGGGGAAGACTATAAAGAAATGAAGGGAAAGACGTCTTTTACCCTGTAAGTAGTCCAGATACATTACACGGAAGTATATTGAGATTGCAAATCTGGATTCAAAATTTTTGGTTGCATCCACAAATGCATGTTGTGAGAACAGATTGAATTGATGAGGAAACTTTGCATTAGATATTGACTACAAAGTGTTTTCTTTCACCGCAATCCCATTAATTAACACTTAACTGTATTTTAGGTTCACTTGTTTTGTGAACTAGACAGAGGGTAGTCTGTTGTGGACATGCTTTTCTTTGACAGTATTTTGCCCATTCCCCGGTTGCATAATTTCGCAGAAATTGCTATTCCAGCATTTTTGAATTAACCAAGTTTCCATTTTTTCATTGTCATAATTCATTTTGGCTATTTTTTCACTCTACCGCTTCATATTTAGAGAATCGATTTTTGCAATTTGTAAGTAGCCTACTTGGCACTTGCTGGGATTCACTGCAACACTTTTGTTTGCCAAGTACAACTTGTAACTGTGTACTTATTCAACATTCTGAAATTTTAATCCCTTGCAATGTTTGCTTGGTTTTTTTTGCATCAAGTTTCATTATGTTTGTCATATGCTATCGTGATGAAGGCGTTACAGGTTAACTTTTGCCACTTAGCTAGTGTTTTGTGATAGAGTTGACATATGTGTCAAACATGTTTTTTCTCATATTTTTTATGCATTGTAAACTAGTGAAGAATGAGTACTTCATGTTTGTCTTTGATATGGTGCCTTGGGTAATATGTCATTAGGCATCAACAACCATAAGCTTGAGTAACAACCAATGGTACACTTTGGCAAAAGGAAAGCCTGACACTGAAAGTTTTGTGTTTTGAAAATCAAATGCCCTCACAGATGATTAGTGTTGGTATGGTCATCCTGGACTTGAGCATTTTAGGATGGTTTAAAGGATGTTGGATGAAGTTCAGCTATAGTTAGAATTTTATTGTTCACTGTATTGACAGATCCAAAACTAGTTAATGAGAAAGTAACAAATTCTTTTCCTTTTTGCATGAATATGCAAGAGACAGCAGTGTTGAGGGGCCAGCCACTTTATGAATAAAAGAATTTTTGGGAAAAACTTTTATTTCCTCATAGTTCTTAACCCTTACCAAAAGACATCACTGTTGTCCTCACAGTGCTGACCAAGGCCAAGTGGAAGTACAAATATAGTAACAAGGTTATTGAATCACTGTTGAAATGGAAATAGACAGTTGCCTTGTGTATGGTAGGTAGTTTTTGGAAGTACCCAATGGGCAGGGTAGATTTTGAAAACATGCTTTGGAAAAGCAAATTATGTTCAAGGGGAATGATAATTTTTTGTATATAATGAGAAGAGTCAAATGTTGACAGTTTGGAAATACTTATATTACATTCTTTTCGGGTGTACTATATTTACTTAGTGGACTGCTTTTTCAGTGTTCTCTATTTACTTGGTGGGGTGCAATATTATGAAAGTTGAATTTCATCAACTGCAGACATTTTTGTACTTGAAGCACATATTGATGCTGGAAACCCATAGCTAGCTAAAATCAGATATGGATGGTTATCATATGTATACAGTACAAAGGTGTGGTTCATTTTACCTGGTGACTTTTTTGTTAGTGTATTATTTTTATAAAAATATTTATTGTACACTAAACTCTGTTGATGATGAGGTTTGTCTTGATTGAATAGTGAAACAAAAAGATGGATTGCAATATTTGCCTATTGGAAATTTTAGACCAACAATTTGTTAGCCAGCAGATGTTAGGGACTTTGGTAAGCATTCGTATGCTCTGATGTGATACACAAGAGTGGAAGTAAAAATTTAGGTTGTGTTTGTACTAAACTTTTTTCTTTTTTATATATAATGAAATGCCTTTTTACTGTTCATTGAAGATGTCGATGAAACCTGTATTTCTTTTACCAGTCTCGAGCACCAATATCTGCCAAACTCGTCGCTAACATGCTGTCAGTGGCTGGAGCTGATCATATCATCACTATGGATCTCCACGCTTCCCAGATCCAAGGCTTCTTTGACATTCCAGTCGATAATCTTTATGCCGAGCCTGCAGTTCTTAAGTGGATTAGAGAAAACATTCCAGAGTGGGGAAATTCTATCATAGTTTCCCCAGATGCTGGTGGTGCTAAGAGGTAAGGAGACAGTTTTGTGGAGGAGTTTGGGTTTGAAAATCAGCCATGTAAAGTTATTTTCAGTTGAGCGTATGGTACAGATTATTTTACTAGGATTTTCAGTATGTGTATGTATTTAGGCTTAGGTGGCCACCTTGAATTTATTTTTGTAGAAGTGTAGATTAACAATGTTCTCTGTAAATGATCTGTGAAGATCTTCACCCCCCCTCAACCTAGTTTTTACTTTTGTAATTTGAAACTTAATTACGTAAATCTTCAGTCTGCTGAAGGAATGGCCTGATCATTTGGACAGTCCTCACTATGGAAACTTAAGAATTTCTACTTTGTGGTTTAGTTAATTTTTTTTAAATATATAAAGGTGCCTACTAGACAAGCTAATTTGCCTTTTATTTTTTTGTATCAAGGAATGCTTAATTTTGTGATTTGACTTTCAACAAACATAAAAGAGGAATGATTTAGCACAGCCGGTGGACATACTATACTTCAGGAAAATAATAATAATTCTTTGCAATAGTGAAGAAGGCAACGAAAAATGTAAATCATGTTAGGATATTATATTGTCAGATGAATATCCTGTACAAAAAACTCATGCATGTCAGATAATTGAAAGTACAAGTTAGAAAGCACCCAAGCTGAGGCAAAGAGAAAGCTATGAAAATCCTTTACACTGCCACCAACAGCAGCTGTGTACCATAAGTAGCACCCCTTGTGTGGAGAGTTTTTATTTTCCTGAAGCAGAAATGGGCCATGCATTGAGACTGATAATACTGTCTTTGTTAATTTCCAGAGTAACTTCTATAGCAGATCGTCTGAACGTAGAGTTTGCCCTTATTCACAAGGAACGTAAAAAAGCTAATGAGGTAGCGTCAATGGTTCTAGTTGGTGACGTTAAAGACAGAGTTGCCATTTTAGTTGATGACATGGCTGATACTTGCGGCACTATATGTCATGCAGCAGAGAAGTAAGTTGATTAATTTTTAACGTTTTGATTAGAATACTAGCTCCTGCAACAATAGTTATGGGCTTAGTTTTAATGTATAAAATGTAGTGTTTCTGTATGGAGTCTGTTAGATATACTGTGTGAGTAACAACCTTTAGGAAAGTTAGAATCCGCAACTTGGGCTAGGTCCATATGAATTAATGATAAAAAAACACCCATTAACTTTGCAGGATGCTATCAACAGCATATTGTTCCCACTTTAGTTACAAATGCTTAATGATTATCCATGCATGCACTCATGATGCCCGAGTATAATTATTCATTCGTGAACTTATGATTCCTGATTGGTAACAATTCAGTTGAGTAACAGTTATAACAATGAATAAGTACATTCTTCTGTTGCCGTAGTCATTGCTGTTTCTGCGGTTTATCTACCTGTACTAGAGAAATTTTATTTTTGATTCTGCTGTCTTGAAATATCCTAGTGTAACTCTTGGTAAAAGTCTTTAAATTTTTGTGATTTCATATCAGTGCAAGTACTATATTTCAACATATTTGGGACTGTTTCTGATCTTGTTATGCAAAAAGTACACTGCTCTCTCTCTCTCTCTCTCTCTCTCTCTCTCTCTCTCTCTCTCTCTCTCTCTCTCTCTCTCTCTCTCTCTCTCTCTCTCCCCGGGTTGAGTGCTGATCTGTGCACATCGCCATAACGGAGGAACCACTTACAGTTCTGTGCGGTACCAAGGTTTAGTGTGTCTCGTTTGGCCCCCAGTACTGTTGGTTTTTTTACATGCTTTTATTTAACTTCTGTGTTTATCCATCTGTTTGGGTCAAGTCTTGCAACTCAGTTTTCGACGAACTGTTCTCTTTGTCTGATGGTCTTGAAACATTGCATGGTTACTCAGTCCCGGTGGTAATACAACCTTACATAATCAGTAGGTCAGCAGTGACCTCTCCCAGTATCTCAGGATTTGTACGAAAATCTTCGGATTTTTCACACCTTCATTGACTCTGTAGAATAAGTTAATAACAGATTTTTCAAACCACCTTTGGCTTTACAGGATATCACGTTCATTTTTTTTTAGTTACAATCATAAATCAGTTACAATTTCTGTCAAAACTAAAAAATATAAAATAATAAAATATAAGTTATTTAAAACATGCTTTTATAAAATTGCACTAAAGAGTAAAAAATTTGTTGAGACATCAGGATTTTCTTACAATTAATCATGTCTACAAATAAAGCGTGGGTGCCAAACATGGAAGGAAATCTACAAGAAATAAAAATAGCACTGGCACACCAGGGGGGGTATCTCCTTTGAGGACGAGACAGCGACTACGCTATCAAAAGAAAAATATATATTTCTCGTAACATTCCCTTCTATGTTTGGCGCCCACGTTTTTATTTTTGTAGATATGATTAATTGTAAGAAAATCCTGTTGTCTCAAAAAAATATTTTTTACTTTTTAGTGCACTTTAAGAAAACATTATTTAAATTTTTTTTTTTTTTTTTTTTTTTTTGTCTATAGGTTCAGGTTCACTTGATTGTGATTTTTAAGCCTTCAGAAGAAGTGAATATTTATTGATGGAATAGAGTGAGTTGGTGATGAAGTCTTGACTTTGTATTACTGTATTGAAAGCGTTTATTTTTCTAGGAAAATGAATATATAAGACCAGTCGTTCTGATATTTAAGGAAACAGTCACCATGTTTCTTTGTTCATGATCAGCACTACTTTTGAAATGCAATAGGGCCAAGGCACTAACTTTATTAAAGTCATTGGCCAATTCAGTCTCTGGTTTCTTCTCGAGTTAATGTTAGCTGTAAGTTACTCTGACTAGTGCTTGTGCAAGTATGTTAACCATGTAAAATATTTGATACCACGTGAACAAAGCATTTATTGTAGGGGATGTAGTTGGGTTTAATCGGACTAGGAAAAAATGGTACAGTAAATGTTTGTTTGAATAGAAGCTAAATACAGGCAGTTAACGGTTATCAGAGATCCGGGTTTGCGGCGCTTGTCTACCGATGACGATAACTGGATTTTCGGCTCCAATTTCCACATGACAGCGGTGCCGATATCTGGTTATTGATGCCGATAAGCACTGTTATTGCTGATTTTTTATTATCCGCAATTTCCGGTTATTGTCACACCATCGGGAATGGAACCCCCACTGATAACCGGTGGCTGCCTCTATAGGCTTGTGTTAGTTGAGCTAAATGATAAAAGATTGGTGTGAAGTACATTTTATGTTTGAAATATTTGTTGTTACTACTTGTGTTGTGAAGTAAACTCTGCAGTTTCATTTTGTGGTTTACTTTAATTTTTTTACTTGGTCAGGAAGTTGAAACAGAATTTTTACTAGTCATTCTAAGGGTCCATTATTATCCAAGCTCCATATGGGGGTAGTGCCATCAGTGCACCTCATGTTGTGCACTGTAGACATTACTTAAAGTTCATTGGTGTCCATTTGGCCCCTAACTGCAACCACTGTCATTCCTTTTACTGTACCTGTGTTCGTTTTCCCTTTTTCAATCTTACTTTCCACCTAACAATTGATTCATAGTGCAACTGGGGTTTTCCTCCTGTTACCCTCTTCAAACCACTTACTGTCAGTTTGTTTCAGCACTGATGGCTTAATAGGTCCTAGTGCATGGCAGTTGGCCTAAATTTGATATTCCAATTGTTTTCTAGGTTGATGGAGGCTGGTGCTACAAGAGTGTATGCAATTCTAACCCATGGGATATTCTCAGGCCCAGCAGTATCACGCATTAACAATGCATGCTTCGAAGCTGTAGTCGTAACCAATACGATACCTCAGGAACAACATATGAAAGATTCGAGTAAAATTCAGGCAAGTGGAAGTGTTTTTTTTTTTCCAAGTGATGACCTGCTTATTATTTTATTAAGATATTTTTTCTTTTGGCTTTCAGGTGACTGCCTTGTATCGAGGAATGACTTCCATTCTGTATATTGCTGTAAAATTGCTTTGCTAATTTTTAGCAGAGTTAAATGGCTTTAGTGAGCTACTAAATATCTGCAAATATATTGGGCTACCAGGTTTTTACTAAACAGTGCGCATTGACACTATTCACTCTTAAAGAATTTAGGATTGTGCAACTTACATCATGGTTGTATGAGTGGTATAATTAATCTCATGAATCGTTAGCTTTACATTCACACACGAGTTGGGCTTTCTTGTTGATGCTAATCAAGTGATGTTGGTTTTCACCTTGCATGTTGTCACTTTACATAGAAACACAAGTAATGTAGTTGTTTTTGTACAGTAGTGTCATTCCTCACAAACCACTTAGGATAGCCTTTATGATGATAATGCAGTGTAGTGTAATAAGGTCGGTTGATTAATTTTGTCACGGTGATAAGATGCAATTTTTTTTTTTTTTTAACTATCCTCTTCCTTTCAGAAATATAATTTTATGTTAGCCAGTGTCAGTGCTAGTGATATTGCCCTGTTAGTCAGTAATAGTAATAGTGATAATGTCCTGTTAGTCAGTGGCAAGCAGTTTAGGTTGAGGTTACTTGAATCCTCGGTTTGCGTCAAGATGTAATCTTAACAGTTTAGTTGAAATACAGTTTCAGCACTACATCAACACCAGTATAGTTTTCTACATCAACACCAGTATAGTTTTGTTCTCATGTTTATTGAAGAGACACACTCCTCAATTGACAACATACACCTGTTTAATGACAGCTCAGACTACGATCACGTTGCAGACCAGGCTGTAGCGCCTGTAGACAAGAACTTTACCTGTAAACTGCAGATTCTGTAAGCAATTGTATGACAGTCTGTCAGTTTGCTCCTTCTTCTCTCTTATATTGTATGGTTATTTTATCCCAGTTTCTGATAAAGCTATTATCCCTTTACCAAAAATTTGTGTATATCAGTAAACACATTGCATTGCATATTTACCAATGGTTTCAGCCTGTCATATACATTGCCTAAGCTCAGGTGAAGGGACAGACACACACAGAGAGAGAGAGAGAGAGAGAGAGAGAGAGAGAGAGAGAGAGAGAGAGAGAGAGAGAGAGAGAGAGAGAGAGAGAGAGAGAGAGAGAGAGAGAGAGGTTCATGATGGCAGTTTCATCTCATCCACAGAAATTTCCTCACCACCTACCTGCTCTACTCAACCCCCCCCCCATCACCTCTGCCTTCAATGTTAGTTAGTTATAAATGATTTGTTTAACCAGACCTCTGAACTCTTTTAGGGGAAAACTTAGATGGTGGCAGACACACTTTGGGTGCTTATATTTGCAAGAAAAAATTAAAAGAAAAAACAGAATTGCAGGTGAATAAAAAAATATTTAAAAAGGTTCGTATTAGAAGAGAAGTTTATATTAAATAAACTTGGGAAAAAGATTGTGTTTTTGTTAGAAAAAGTCTGTGCGTAAGCCTATTAGCCAGCCTGTGTATGTATACGTAACCCACTCTCTTTCTCTCTCAAATGCCAGATTCTTTCTGTGAGAGAGAGAGAGAGAGAGAGAGAGAGAGAGAGAGAGAGAGAGAGAGAGAGAGAGAGAGAGAGAGAGAGAGAGAGAGAGAAAATTGCTTAGTTTGTGTGATCAACATTAGTAAATTAAGTACAATACTGTGCTGCATTGAATAAAGGTCAGCATACACACACAGAGAGAGAGAGAGAGAGAGAGAGAGAGAGAGAGAGAGAGCTAGCTGTGCTTACACATTGATTTTGTAGAAAGCCAGTCATGTAAGTACTGTAGCATTATTTAATTAAACAGAAAATTTTATTATGATACACAAATTTTGAAATATATTTAACAAAATTTTTTTCAAAGTTTTCATTTTGTTGGTAAGTTTAAGCACTCACATTTGTCACTGTCAAGTCACCCAGTGGAGGGGAAGAAGCAAACGTCTCTCTGTCTGACAGATTTGCTTATCAACGGAGTAGTAGGATCAGAACTTGGTCCTTAATTGAGGAGTGTCTGTATAATACAAAAGTAATCTAAGTATATAAATGTGGAGAGTTTTTACTACCTCCACCAACACCAATACCTAGTGGCATGAGTTGCCATGATCTGTTTACAGCCTTTGGGTTCATAAGAGATTTTCTCTTTACTGAAATGCTAGAAATGATAGCCATATTGTCCTCAGTTTTCATGACCTCAGAAACGTTCAGATTAACGTCTGCATTTTTGTATGGCTGGTCTCAAATTGATTTACAGTGTTCACCCAGGTTGTACCTTGATAGAATGGAGAACCCTAGTTAACCAGTGTGTCTTTCAGTTTCCTTAAATGGTACTTTTGGATATGAATGTTTTGTGTCACGGAAAAGTTGATGCAGTTTAATTGGGTTAGGTTCCATATGTTTTTGGTTTTACAGGGAAGGTAATACTGTTCAGTTAGCTGGTGGAAGTTTCCAAGTGCAGGGGTGAACAGCTGTAGCTGGTCTGGACACACATGGTGCATATTTCTCAAGATAAATATCAAGAATAGTGGAAGGATTAAATATTTAAGTTATTTCTAGGTAGTAGTTATTTTCATCATGCTGGTTGAGGTGTTTGCTAGACATACAATAATGTTTTAACAACGGCTTTGAGGAGGATGATTGTAGTAGTGCATGAGTAGTTGGTCAACCAGACGTTACAAAGTTTTTTTTTTTTTAAGGTTAGCATTTTTTTTTTTATTTATGACATACATCTCTTGACACTTCAACACCTAAAATGCATATTTTTGTGGAATTTTATTTTGAAAGCATGTGTTATTAATCCAAAGTAGTCATAAGGAAGCATGTCTTAATAATAAAACTTATGTACCTGGTTTAAGATGTGTTTGTCTGAGAACCCAAATTATTATGTATATATATACTGTATGTGTTGCCATTGAATGGTACCTTTATTTATTTTTTTGGTCTCAAGACACTTAGTAGGTTCGTTAGATTTGATGTCGAAAAGCTCTAGGTTAAGGACGTCTGTTCTGTGATGTATGCACAGTGCGTTGATGTGTGATGTTGCAATGCGTTTTTGTCATTACTTTTACAGCTGATTGATGTGTCAAATATCTTGGCTGAAGCCATCCGTCGGACCCACAATGGAGAGTCGGTGTCTTTCCTGTTCAACTCTGTCCCTCTGTAGATGGTGATGTATTGGATTGGGGTACTGCCGTTGAATTGATGGGTCAGCTAGGGTAGGTGAAAAAAAACTTTGCTGTAATTATCATGGCTGTGTTTGAAATTAAGATTAGTTAGGAAAAAACTGGAGATTGCTCTTAGTTAGGTACTGGCATGTTAACTGAATGCTGTACTTGTATTTTCGTGAATGTTTTTATTCTATGATTCTATATTTTTGGTTTAATAGCTTATAGAGACTTGATTATGCTGCATCCAGATACATTGCTCTTGTAATGTTTCTTAGTTAGCCTTTAGTAATGTGGTGTCTCTTACAAAGTCCATGTGTCCTGTCCTTTTTGGAGTGGTTACCTGCTAAATTGGGATTTCATCCTTCAAGTCAGAGTTTGTGATACAGTATTTAGCATCTGTCTGCTTCTCCTCATTCTGTAAGCTTTTGTAAAGTTTTACAGCTGGCTTCTTCTCTTGCGCTTCTCTCTTTCGCTAACAGGATTAATGCATTTACCAAAGCAGATCTGTGAAACTTCTTGCTAATTCTTAAGGAAAAGCATTGTGGTAGCTTAGAATTTGAAGTACTGTACTTCTTGTAGAGCGTCCCTTCATGTGGTGGAAGGGTCCCTACTTTTAGCTCTTTAGAGTTAGTAAGTATTGGTTAGTAATAACATTTTTCCTTTCATAGACTGTTCTTTGTTTTTGGGCTGTACATACTGAGACCAAAGTTATAAACTTCTCTTAATGCTGTTAATAAGTAGGTAGCATTAATGATATGCTTAAATGTAATTTTTATAAAAGACTGAAATCTTTTAGCCTTTTAATCACGAGTTTTACGATAACTGTTTGTAAGTTTGGACCATTGTAACCAGTCATTTAATGTAATAAAGCTATCATGTAATTTTTTGAGGAACGGATTTCCTTTAAGGTAATTTCATAGTCTTCTATCAGTAAAATGAATCGGAGAGCTGCATACCAGCAGTACATATTATCAGTAAAAATAGATCATAAGAGCTGCAAACCATCAGTACACATTATGTCATTGGTATTCCAAACTTTGTCAGTACATACTTGAGCAAAAAAAAAGTAGTACTACATTTACTGTCATTGTCTTTTGTAACACAGGTAACAACCACCTCCTTTACATTTTCTGTTGGTGTGCAAGTGGTGGAGAGAGTCTTTTAGTTAATGTCTCTTATGTAGTTAGGTCTTATTTCTATGTAGTTAACTTTTGTCCTTAAATGTACTTCAGCTTGGATTGCTTGGGACTTGAATTTTTACCAGCTGACAAGAGAAAGGTTAATTAATATATTTATTAATATTGTTTATTGTAGAATAGTAGCAGGATAATTATTTTTCTGAAAGTTTTGTGGTTAAAGCAAAACTGTATTTTTATAAAGGTAACATTTGGGTAAGTTTTGTTTTCCAGCATTCGGTGTGGTATGCAGTGTGCTATTAATCTTTTTAAAATTCTTTATAGCTGAGACTTGAATTTGTCTTATTTGAAGAATATCTTTGCACTTGTAATTTTGGGAATAGAAGGGTTTTGCTCTTGCAAACTTTTCCATGGCTTTAACATGGTGTTTGTGATTGTGCACAAAGTGATGTAATAGTGTACCCATTCTTTATGAAATAAAATAATTTCAAAGCTGGAGTCTGTTATTTGACTTATAGCTTTATCTTGCCCAAATTTATTTGTAAGTGAACTTAATATATACACTGGTCCAAGCTTGCTTTCAAAAAGTTAAGTGAAGAAAACCTGCACATGTTAACTGTAGAGATTGACACATTTCGTATATTCCTCCCAGTACCAAGAGCTGCATATGAAAGAACTCTAGATTCATTTCTTTCAGGTTTATTCCCAGTTAAACATTTTTATGACGAACTTCAAATGCCAGAGATTAAGAAAGGAAATAGTTTGTCTTTCATTAGAGCTCAATTCATTAATTTACTGCCATGTCTCATTTTAAATAATGCAGTTTTATAGAGATGGTTTTTAGGTATTGGAATGATAGTGAACACTATCTTTGAACCTTGGCTCCACCAAAACCATGAAATGCTGTAACATCCTTGTTCTCATTATGGTGTTTTGAACTTTTCAGATCATCCAGCAACCTTATTTGATCCTGAGAATACTCATTATGGCTGTAACTGTTCTGATCTCTTTCAGCAACATATTTAATCGTAATACACTATCTTACTGAATGTTAAGCCTTTGGAGATTTAGTGGGTGTGGTGTCAGAATCGTTCTGCACCAGAACATTTGCCCTTCACAGATGGAGCGAAAATACTTAGTAATAATTTTCTTCGATCGCTATGTACAGCATTATATTTCATGCCTACGTTAATTAATTTGGTGTCATTTTAAAGCCGAAGAGTTGAACTTCATTATATGTTTAAAAATGCTAACATATGAAAAAAATTTTCACAAGTAAAAGTTAGCTGAAATGAAAACTTCGTTTGAAAAGAATTCATAAGTCACTGAAAAAGGGCATCCAATTTCTGTTTACATTGTAGAAGTTTGATAAATTGCATTTCCAGTGATATGAAATTCATTATGATACTACAAAGTGCATTAAAGAAAAATTTGAATATACTGTACCAGAGTGGTGTCATTTTTGCAGAGTGGAATAACAGTTCATCACTTTAAAAAAAAAAAATGTTCATGAACTAGGATAGATACTGGTCTACATAACAGTAACAAGCATCCATACGTGTTGTGGTCAGATTTTATAACGCGCGCGCGCTCTTTATTATTATAAAGTGTGTGGCAAATTTATTAAATAAATTTGTCAATGACGATTAGAGCCATCATCAGAATCTGAAAGGGTTAAGAAGATTTAAGTTACATTCAATCTATTACTTTCAGCATTACAATATAGGTTCACCATCAATAGCAAACAATTCAGTGTTTCGTAAATGACTTTCTTGCAATGTAGGATAAGTTATCAGTGTTTTGAGGCTTGTCAAAATGCTTGGTGGTTCGTCAACTTTTCATCCTGTGCATTATTCTCTGGTTATAAAATACTTATGAAATTTATTTTTAAGGTAATTGATATATCAGTGAGGTATCAGTATGGAAAACTTGAAAAAGAAATCACCTTTGATGGTTATGCTCTCAGGCATTTGACTTTAAAAAGGACAGTGAGACTTGTCACATAAGATTTTTTTCCTGCATCAACCTTTATTTACTTGAACAAGTTGAGTGTATTGAATATACTGTGCTGTTTTTTTTTTTATTTTATATGTATAGAAAGAGCAGCAACAGTGAACATAATTGAGGGGAATAAAGATGTAAACGAACTAAAGTGGAAAATCTTGACCAAGAATGTCCCAAAACAATCAAATGGAAAACAAAAAGGATAGGGTAATAGTACTAGGATTAATTTAGATGTGAAGTAAATTCTTTCCACTATTTTATGCCGTGCATCATGCGCACTATTTGCCTGAATCCTCATCTGTTGTAGGTCTTTATCTGTGGCCTGTTTTCCCTAATTTCTATGACCTATGTACAGTATTGGTCTTTACTGTGCTACCTCTCTATTTACTGTTCTCCAAATCAATTGTTTCTCGCTCTCTCATATTCAAACAATCTTGGTCTCAGAGGTTTTGATCCAATTTCAGCTGCCGGCATATCTCTATTAACTTTTATACGATATTCCCACCTCTGCCCGACCATGAATCTTGGCATTCTGTTTGTAAGTTGCCATGTAATTTTGCTACTTGAAATAGCAAGAATATACAGTATATACAGTAGGTGTCTTGACCTATGTATTAATGCAGTTTTAGTTTTCTGTAAAAGAAAACTATTGTGCCGGGTTTGTCTGTCCGTCTGCACTTCTTCTGTCTGCCCTCAGATCTTAAAACTACTGAGGCTAGAGAGCTGCAAATTGTTATGTTGATCATCCACCCTCTAAATATCAAACATAACTGCTGCCTTCTATTCTCAGTAGGTTTTATTTTAAGGTTAAAGTTAGTGATAATCGTGCTTCTGGCAATGATATAGGACAGGCCACCACCAGGCCATGGTTAAAGTTTCTTAGACAGCGGCTCATACAGCTTTATACCGAGACCACCGAAAGATAGATCTATTTTCAGTGGCCTTGATTATACACTGTACAGAAAACTTGATGGCGCTGAAGAAACTTCGGCGCAATTTACTTATCTTCTACCAGTATTTTAAACTCTCTTAACTTCAACCAGGCTGGAGCTACTTTTTTTAACTGCTCAGTACTTCTTGCAGAGTCCATTATGCCCCCAAGGTATTGGCAAGCTCCATCAGTTGCAGAATGTGGTGCCAGATTCTCTGATAGAATATGTCCATTCTTTTTACCAAATAATACTTGTAATTTTTCAGCACATCTGTATGCAGTGAGGTAGGTGTTAATATTAAAAATATTCAACCACAAATTTTGTGCTTTGTAGCTACTTGAGAAGACTTCGTAAGGGCCTCAAAGATTCTCTTGTACAACACAGTTTTAATTCCATAACCTAAAGCTGGAAAGACTGATAAAGTAGGCAAAGCTGTAGGATTTGTAACCATGTTGATTGTAGCTATTCCTGTTAAGTGAAATTTTAACATTGAGGCTCAATAACTCTAGCAATTTGTAGACTGTGGAATTGTGAACTTTTTTTTAAGAAGTTAAATTGTATCAAATGCATTAGTAGAATTACCATTGTTTGTAAAAAAATTGCTTAATTGAAGTCATTTTATTGCTTTAAGTTGGTTGTATTCTTCCTGCTCGTTTGACTTATCAGTACTTCATAGAATCTCACATGACCCAATCTATGTATGCAAAGAATGCAGGTCCTGTGGAAATGTGTGTGGCACACTGTAAATAGCAATAAAGGCTCTTTGTAACACCCATACACGCAGCCCACCTGCATTGCTTTTTGCCATTTATTTCTCGTCAGTTTCCTTCAGTTTCTTCTTAGCCTTTCAGCTAACCTTACCTTGATCCAAGTTTTACCTCACTTATGAAAAAATATACATAAGTGCAAGTCCTATGAGAGAAGAGAAGTGTAACTGAGTGGCTCATTAAACTGTTACAAAAAAAGGAGTGCATTCCAGCCTTTAATCTGCATTTTGTTGTCACTCATTCTCAGAATCTCCATTTCCTCTGTAAGAACCAATGTCTGCTGTGTTTGGTAATGGTGTGTTGCATGCTTTTTAAATTTTTTTCTGTAGTCCAGTAATTTTCCAATGTAATTTGGGCTGTTTGCCACTTTTCCTACCACTCAACACTTGTCTTCCTACCACTTGACACTTGGCTTCATAATGAAATTTTGTCAAGGTAATATAAAATCTTCCTCTCCAAATTGTTGTCCATAACAAGCATCCTTCAATATTAGGGTCTCAGTTCTTAGTATTCTGGGCTTTGAAAGGCTGCAACACCACTTGTTACTTCATGAGGCATTCGCACTAATTAACGTGTTGAAGTTATCGTGCTTGCTTTCTACCAGGCCATGGAATTTTTGGACTCTTTCATTGCTTTTCAATCGTATAACGAGTTGCATAATACAGAGGTACTCATCTTCAGTTGTTTTGTCCCTGTCATCTGGTTCCTTCATAATTATTCCTAAGACAGTGGTTGTCTGCTTTCTCCACAATTGTTCCCAGTATTTCTGCTTCCTTCCTTTATTCCCAACACTAGTCCTCCTCTTTTGCTGTTTTCCTAATCTATGTACGAAGTTACATTCTTTATTGGTTCCCTGTCCGCTGCTTCCTTCACTTCATGATTATTTCTAGTGCAGTGGTCCTTCTCTTTCATTGTTTTCCTAACACATGTATGGAGTTACATTCTTTATTGATCCCTAGTGTTGTGCTGCCTTCACTTCGTAATATATCATTTTGTAGATTTTCAATTTTGCCTCCCTCATCCCGTTATAATTATTCTTCAACCGTATCTTCCCCATTTTCAAGTTTCATATACCTTGGCCCTCTCACATCTTTTTTTCTTTTTAAAATTTAGCTCATTTATATGAGACTTTTAATTTATAGGAATTCCTTGAGTCAACTACAGTCTTGAATATGTTGTGAAACAATCCTTGACAAACAGGTCCTAGAGTGGCTGTGTTTATAAAGTCATTGAGGTAGTTAAATGAGTTTTTTTTATTGATTTTGACACATTTTGTAATGCACTGTATTGTAACTCCACCTACCTACCTTCTTAACATGTTATTTTTTCTATAATCTTCCTGAACATTGTTTCCATGTCATTTGCATGCTGCAGCATTTCTCCATCCTCAGGGCGTGCTGACAATTATCATTATACGTATATTACTTGAACAGTACCTTGGAGTCTGTTTTCTACACTGTCATAGGGTTGGCATCTGTTTTCTACACTGTCATAGGGTTGGCACAAAAAGTGATCTAATAATGAGGGGTGAATAGATAAAAAGTAAGAGAAAATGAACTTTGTGCTGATGGGATGTTGCAGAAAAGATGCCTAGTGTGGTTGGTCCTTTTGAAGATGATTGAAGCTTGTACAAGGTCTTCTCCTTTCCCAGCTTGCTAGAGGGGCCACATTAACTCCATACAGACCACATGCAACTAAGGGTATATGTGTACATGGCTAGAGGTTGGTCAGTGCAAAGGAACCAGTGTAAATGCTCTTACCCTTGCTATGTAAAATAAGCACAATCATTGGAATACTAAATCAGTGAGAGCCACTTTCTGAACACGTGAGTTTTAACATTGGTAGACTCCCTACCAAGGCAGGTTGTTTACTGTATCTGATGGTACCTCATCTCTGGAATAGAAAGGCTTAGTCATTGTAAGCTGCAAGTTGGACAGTCTGTAAGTGCAGATGAGTGGAGACGACTTAATTGCTCTCCTCTCTACATTTGTCAACAATAAATTACAAGACGACTTAATTGCTCTCCTCTACATTGCTCTCCTCCCTACATTTATTTCCACAATAAATTATAACATTTCCACACTACTGGCAGCCTGTCAGGTACTAAAAGGAATTGTAACAATCTATCATACAAAAAAATCATTAACCAAGAAAAGATAGATAGAGCCTGTTGCTTGTAGTGTTCAGTCCAAGATTTAAAAAAGCTTAATCTGCAAGTGTGTTGCATTATTCCAAGAAAATCACCAAGCCACCAAGTTTAATGTGAAGTGCAGCTATGTAAAAGGTACACTCTGCTCAGGATTGGGAACAGTCAAGGGAGAGAGGAATAAGCAGCAGCATTTACCACTCTGCTCAGGTGTTGAAAGTTAGCACAAAGTTCTTGTTCTTGTAATGGGAACAATTCTGGGTATTCAAGTAGGATGATTATGCAGGACTGACTGCGCCAGATTTTTCACCTTGTTGGTTGCAGTGAGGACTGCTGTGTTTATTTTTATTTATTAATTTTTTTTTTTTGCTACATACCTTCACTTTTTTTCTGGCCATTTCTCTATTAGTAGGGCCAGGAAATAATTGTGGTGAGGAAAATGCTGAGTGGCAATTCATTGTTGGATTATGTACACACTTACTTGTGTTGTACATTTAAGTTTGCAGACATTCTCTTGAGACACCTGAGAACTTGGTTGAATAACTCCAAAGTTTATACCCACCAGTTGAACATAACTTAGGGCATACTCTTATGTGGTGGCTTATTGGACCAGTATGGCCATTGCTTTACACTGGGGATGGTGCTAGATAAACTTTAAGGGGTTTTCAAGAATGTGATTAGTTAATATAAAATCTAGTGAATCATGAATGTGAACAAGCTTAAGGGGCCACAATAAGCACACACATATTTTCGTCTCAAGGGCCCCACACTTACACGAGACGTCATTGGAAGTTGTATCCTGAATAGAAGGCAACAGTGGTGACCCATATCAGATAACAAAGAATGAGAATTTGATGATGAGAAATATAGCCTGAACAGTAACTTTGAAATCAATCTGACCTCCCTTAGAATTAAGCCTCTGTGCTAGATAAACATTATTGATGATATATTTTTATTATGGAAGGAGCCAGTACCCCAAAGTGATGCTCCCCTTTCTGTTTCGAACACTCTGGCACACTGCTCATTTAAGGAGATACCATGTTGGTGAAAATATCTCTATATCAATTGACAATACATAAAGATAACCTCATGGAATACGTATCATACATTATTTGCTCTATTATTTTATGGTACTAAAAAGCCTTTGAAACTCCTTAGTGTACATTTATTCTTCATAATGGAGAAAGCCTTAAAGTTCCCCTGATGTGTGTTTATTCTTTGATGCAGGAAGTCCAGAAGGCTCCTTGATGCCTCAAGGAAAATAAAAAGTAAAAAGGTGCCTCGTAACTGAGTTAGGTTCCAGTGCTTGGCCTCGTGGCCTAAACCACCTACTCAAATCAGATTTGTTAATACCCTTTGCCAATGTGATCTCCAATCTCATAAACTGGTGGATCTGTGAACAGTCATCATTTTTTTAAGTGACTTGACAGTGAAGCTGGTTTTTTTATGGACTCAGCATCTAGAATGGTTCCATAAATATAGATATCCCTCTTGTTTTACACACTGTCTTGCTCTTGGCAAAGATATAGGTCTATGGTTACACAGGAGAGGTTGTATATCAGTGTGTGTGTGTGCGCGCGTGTGCATGCACGCATGTACATACTGGTAAGGAAGGTCTGTTTGGTATTGGTTATTGTCTCATAGTTCAGGTGTATAGTGTTGTTACTTAAAAAAGGCCAGGTGCAAAGAGAGAAGGAAAATATTCAAAAGCAGAGAAAAATTATTGAAAGTAATAAAAAAGTTCTGAAATACATTTTGATTGATTAAAGTTATGAAGTACATTTTGATTTTATAATAGTCAAGCTTTAGAAGAAACATGACTGTATATATTAAAAGTACAAATTTAATTCTTAACCTGAAGATTCTCAAAACTCGCAGCATTTTTATGAATTCCAAATCACTAAAAAAAATTATAATTTGCCAGTTTGTTGTACATTATTTATATATATAGTCTGTCAAAAACAAAAAAATATGTAGCCTTGCTCTTAACTATATTTTTTTTTATTCTTAAAAACAAGAAGATATTTGTAGCTTTGTATGTGATTCTTCCTCTTTTTCATGGTTAAGACCTTGCAATTGCTGGAAATTCCAATTATCTAACCCAAAAATTTTTTATTTTCCTAAGTGTTCCAGAGTGTAACCTGCTGTAACTTTCCAAGTTCCTGCAACAGGAAATATTCTTACATTTTATAGGTATGCATCTTTGGTTTGCAAAGTAGCTTGCATTTAAAGAATATGCTTGCTGTAAGTATTAAGTCCAATTCATTCTATGACTACACAATGTAGCAAATAAATTTAATACTTGCACTGTACTGGGAAAGCATTCACCATCATTTAAGACACTTTAGCATGTTGTAAAAACTGCATTTTTTTGTATTTAAAACATTGTTTTTCCATCAAAAAATGTCTTCGAGTTTTGTATTATGTTCCAGGGAAAACTTGAGGGCAGTTGCATTTTTTCAGGAGCAGCCCAGCAAAGCCATGAACTATTTATCAAGTTCTAATTTGAGGATGATCGTATGTTATATCTGAAAGTATTGTAAAATAGTTGGCATACTAATTTTTAAAAATTTCTGAATATTCTATTACAAAACAGGTTTGACTTTTTATCCTGAAAATTATTCATGGATTGGGAAGGAATTTAATTCCCACTGTTAATAAATGAATGCTTCGTTGATATTGTGAATTTCATTTTTCGTTTCAGTGCATTGATGTGTCGATGGTGTTAGCAGAATCTATAAGAAGAACTCACAATGGAGAAAGTGTGTCGTATTTGTTTAGTAATGTACCATACTAAGTCTTGACTGACTTGTGTATATAAAGAAATATATGTTTATATACATTAAAAATTATAAATATATATATATATAGAGAAAATTGTTCCAAGATTCTATAGGGGGTAACTTTTGTTTTTTCAATTTGTTTTATAAGAATATTATCTGCATGGCAGACTTCAAGTATAGTTAAAACTCCTGACTGGGATTTCGTTATATCTCTCAGAAAGGAAAATGATTGATTTTAAAGTATGAATAACCTATTTTTGTACCTAACTTTAAAATGATCACTCACAACTCTAGCATTACCTTAATGAACTTTTGTGGTTTCAGATATATAAAGTTAACTGGATTAACTGTATGTATGTAAGCTGACATTGTGCAATGTTGCATTTCATGTATGCTGTCTGCCTCCACCAAAAATTAGATGGAGAATTTCATCGGGAGTGAGTACCTGAGGATGTACTGTACTCTTCTATTTTGTTATGTACGTGGGAATGTAGTAATGGAATTGCAATATCCAGTGAAATCGTAATAGGCAGTTCAAAGTATTGGGCTTTATAGATATAAGGAAATTTTCTTCTGAATTTAAGCTTATAGGGGCATTAGTAACCATGCAGTATACCCAGCATGGGAACAGTTAAAAGGGAGAGAATCTCACTGCTCTGACTTCATAGGACTGCTTTGAAATTATGATAATTTTAAACCTCTTGTCAGTATTTTTTTAAGCATTAGGCAAGAAGGGATAATTATAATGAGGCTTCATTTTGTTTTTTTTTTTAAATCAAATTTAGCCAGACCAAATTAAGTGCAATGCTCACCCCTTCTTAGTTCATCAGTTGTAGCTTTATTCTTTCATGTAAATGGTTTATATTCTGGATTATTGCTTAGAGTACTTGAAAGCACACATTTCTTATAAAGGCTAAACTCGGACAGTCAATTCATTTTGAAATGCCACATGCTTTGAACTATATTTCAGTAGAAATATCAATGGCTCAAAAACAGCAGTTCTGTAACCTCTTTGGTCATTACATTTAGATCTATTTTGAAAGCATATTTTAAACTACGTGTATGTGCCTGAGAGATATATTTTAATAAGCATACTGTTTAACAGGCTGAATGCCTTATCTTACCGTTATGACAACTTGGGAAGGATAATTTTTTTGATGTTAAATGCAACATTAAGCACTCCAATGTTGTAGTTTCACAAGACATTATTGCTAAGACATTTATTACAGTTGTTTGTAATTACTCTAAAATAAACATAAATTATACAATTGTGTCCACTACATGCAATCCTTTGATGCCATAGTCGTTTTAGCATCCATTGTGCTCACAATGGACTGTGTTGAATGTAGGTTTTCACATAATTTTTCAAGTTTTATCATCTGATTCCTTACAAAGATAATCGTTCCAGCTGTTTAATGTCAAAGTGAGTTTTAGGATGATTACTGTGGTAGAAACTTTCATGTCTTGTATAGTCAAGCCACACAAGTATCCTGCTGCATTGACTCCCGATTAAAACGGATGCACGGTGTACAAAATTTCAGCAGAATTACTGGTATTTATGCAAGTACAGTACTGTACAGTATTATCACACCAATTCTTCTGGTGTTTTTAAAAGCTTACAAGTCATGTCTATAAGTCGCAACCTGTGTCAAGAATGAAGGGTCTCCAAAGTTTACACATCCCCACTTGAGTGTTTGGTCGTACCGGTAAAAGAATGTTTCAACTATTAGGGTTTTGTGCAACCATCGTGGTTTGTTTCACCTGAAAATGGCAAACTACCTTCGTGGTAATGTTAGTAGAATGTGGTAATTACTATGCAGACATAAGCTGGCCTCAACCCTCCCAAGTGATGCCAGTAGAAATAGTCCTAATGTTGTGGACCATTGGCCAACATACATTTGTACTGAGAAGGATCAGTAGCTGAATCCTACTTTACATTTGGACTGTTAGAAGGTTCAGTAGCTGAAACCTACTTACAACCCTACAGGATATATTCCTAGTATAGTACTGGGTCTCTTAATGAAGATAGATTACTGTCGAAAACCTTCCCACGGTAAATTGCAGATATAGTTGCATAAGTAACCTGGTTGATCTAAGATAATGCATTACGAAGTGCAGTGGTCAGTCTTTGTTCGTGGACAAGTCGGCTCTCAAACTACTCATACAGTTAGGTTGAGGGTGACCACACTGCCAACTAATGTAGACTGTAAGAACATTGAAACTATTAGATTTTGACACTGAAGAACACTATGCAATTAAATTTTGTAAAGTGTGCTCCAAGAAGAGGGTGCCATTGTTAATAGTCACTTGCTACAACCAGTGTCAAGAGAAGTTTACAAAATCAAAATAGGTTGTGGGGGCGGGGGGCGCCAAGCTACCAGGTGTGAGAACATCGCCAACATGGAATAATAATTACTAAGTTAATGAAGTGGGACGATTTTGAATTTTGACTGTTTAGAAACCATTGCTGGTGATGTTCACTCGAAGAGAGAAGTTTTAGTCAGGATTACAGTATTTTTCAAAGGTATCACAAGCTAGGAAAAAAAAAGACCAATATAGAATTCAAAGCCAGAAGTTGTCTCCCTGAAGTGTTCACACAATATTTACAGTTATTTAAAAATTTACTTCCAAACCACAGTTGAAAATAACCATAGTTATCTAAGTAGCAAATTACTGGTAGCGATAATCAATTAATATCTTGTTCAACTTTGTACCCGAGAGAGTAAGTTATTACTAGGGACCCATACAACCCAGTTGGTAAATTAAATACTATGCTGTTTCTGTAGGGCTTAGTGCTGTCAGCGCACTTCATACGGCATACTGTAGTCGTAACCTGAGACTCTTTGCTGTGTCCCTTTGGCCCCTAGCTGCAACCCCATTCAGTCCTTTTACTGTACATCTGTTCATATTCTCTACCATCCCACTTTCCACCCCCTCCCAAAAGTTGTTTCCAAGTGCAACTGTGAGGTTTTCCTCCTGTTACACCTTTCAAACCTTCCTACGCTCAGTTTCCTTTTCAAAGCTGAATGACCTCATAGGTCCCAGCACTTGACCTTTGGCCAAAATTCTATATTCCTTACTTCCTTCCTGACTACACAGTATTTAAACATGGTTAACTGAAACCACTAAGTATATTTACTTTTATCTCAGTTTGGTAGGAAACCTGAGTTTATGAGTGAAGGGATAAGAAGGGCCACTGGTAAAAGTTAAAGCTGGTGGAAAAAAGCTCATAACGGAAAAACCAACAAAACAGAACAAATGATTTCTAATACCATGGTTAAGTAATAATGTATCTGTGGCAGTGTCAGGAACTATAATAGCACATAATCTTTCTCGTGGTGTTATTGGTTTGCATCTCGATACGGGTTGCCGACACCACTGCCAGGGTTATTGCCAGCAGTGCACCACATGCAGTGCACTGTAGGTATTACTTAGGCGGCTTTGTGGTGTGCCTTCGGCCCGTAGCTACAACCCCTTTCATTCCTTTTGCTTTACCTCCTTTCATATTCTCTGTCTTCTACCTTACTTTCCACCCTCCCCTAACAATTGATTCATAGTGCAACTGCGAGGTTTTCCTCCTGTTACACCTTTCAAACCTCTAACTGTTAATTTCCGTTTCAGCACTGAGTGGCCTGATAGGTCCAAAGGCCTAAATTCTATGTTTAATTCAATACGGAGTTGGCCAAGATACCAAATGGTATATGTTTTACATGCAGCTGCCATAAAAACAAGTTGAATTTGTATGTTTTTGTGTATCAGTTTCTTTGGAAAATATGTATGGTGTCCACAGAAAATTTCCATTAATTGTGTGTTATACCAACCTTTAAATTGATGAGTGAATTCAGCACAAAATAATCACGCCCACACGCAAAGTTTTAACGTTTGTTATTTCTCTTTCGGTCTGACACAGTAGATGTTATGGCACTGTTCTCTCATTCAAATTTAAGTATTTAATATTAGTTTGCCTCATCCTATAGTAGCCAGAGGAAACAAAGGACGTCTAGTAGTGGCTAAAGGAAACGTTACTATAATATTTTAAGTTTCTTTGGCGACCATAAAATGTCCGGAGTGTCGAGAGCGATTGCAAATGAAAGACAACGGGAGAATGGCCGAACTTTATAATAATTATTTGAGGTTTTATTCTCATTTATATTCAGAAACTGATAAATGTGGATGCTATGCATACCCTGTCCATTAAGCACTTAAGACTCCAGTACCAATGTTGAGCTTTAATGCATTTATCATAAAAGTTATTTACATGTCTGTCTGTCTGTCTGTGTGGAAAAAATATAGACATGAAAAATAAAAGATCTTTCTTTATATGAGCTGCCAGAAAAAAATACGATGATAAAAGACAAAAGATCTTACGTGGAAAGGATTAAACTTGGCAGCTGTTTCCAAAGAATAAAAAAAAAAAATAAAGGAAAAAACAATAAATATAGCTAAATAATTACCTTCGTACAGTTTTATCATAAAACGTCACGTGAGGACAGGCCTGCCATAATTTTAACATGGTTTTCCAAACAAATATGGAAAAATAACATTCATTGATATTTATATATATCAAGTCTTGGAGAAGCAATTCATCACTTAAATTATCAATAGTTCGTTTCCTGCGTTCGGCTATTGTATATCATCCGTTCTCTAAATTGCCAAAAATTGTCTTTTTGTTATGAAATCTTTTTTCCAGATTTATTTAGTTTGTGTTTCTCCTCATTACAAACAGATGTCGGTGTTACTTCTCGTGACGTAACATCTGACTGTTCCTGCATTCCCAGAGTCCTTGTTCGTCCCTCAGCCAATCAGGTGTCGTTTTCTCCTGCTTTTGAGAGAGGAATGACACGGACATCTATGATTGGTTGAAGGGGTAGAGTTAGTTTTTAATGAGTGAACTCTGTGAATAGACAGCCATATTGTTGTAGTTCCATCCCAAGTGCTTCTTCTCAGAAGTTGCGTGTTGTTTTTGTGACAGCAATTAAATGTGAGTATTTCTAGGTCAAAAGGGAATCAAGACTCTCAGGTGTTGAAGTCTGATAATGTCTATTATTTATAATTGGAGGAATTTTGACTAGTAATCAAAAGTGTTAGTGTAAATTAGCTGTCAAGTATGACCTGACCAGTGTGGTGTAGCATTGCCGGGTTGTAGACTTACATTTTGCCGAGTTTATTTTCCAGAAATGGAATATGGTAAGTTTTCAGTGTGTGTGTGTGTGTGTGTGTGTGTGTGCTTCCTGATATAAATAATATGGAGGAGCGCACTGGGTGCGTTTGAGATTTCGTTTTATTATTCTTTTACTTGTAAGAATTCGTCTTTCAACTAGGCATTTCTGCTGAAAACAATAACAGTGTCGATGAGACTTGACAGGGCAGTCTGAAGGCATGGGTGGGCATACTGGGTGATAGGCCTGGAGCATAGGCCTAGTACGGAGACCTCACGATTCCTATACGGGTCGCACATGATTTGTAAGTACGGGTTTTGAAACGCTTCATGTTGAAATTGCCAATATGTTCAATTCATTTCACGATAGTTTTAGATCTAGTGGGAGAGACCCGGCCAGCGCGTTGCCATACCCATGGCCTATAATCAATTGTCATTCTTTATTCGTCTTGCGGAGAACTAGGTTTGGGACATAAGGCTAGATGCCGAGCAACATTTCGGTGGTAAGGAGGTAGGAGGCGCTCGGTGGAAAACATTGAGAATTTTTTCAGTTTATCACACATTAACCGTTCTCTGATTTCTTTCTGTAATACCACAGCCACTCGCATGATTTCCGTGTTTACTACCAGCCTCATGGGAATGTATTTCACTTGTGTTGGTTTTTAAGTTTTCTGCAAAAGAAAACTATTGTGCCTGTTGATCATTCACCCTGCAGTCTTCAAGCATACCAAATTGCATCCCCCTAGCCTCAGTATTTTTATTTTAAGGTTAAAGGTAGCCATCTCCGTGCCTCTGGCAACGATATAGGGCAGGCCACCACCGGCCCGTAGTTAGTTTCATGGGCCGCGGTTCATACAGCATTATACCAAGACACCGGAAGATAGATCTATATTCGGTGGCCTTGATTATACGCTGTAGAGGCTGTACAGAAAAACTAGATTCCGCTGAAGAAACTAAGGCGCATTTTTTTTTTATTTAAGGTTTAATTCCACATGACTCGGGTGTCATGGAAATAAAGGAGACTAGCAGGGAATGCGTAAGGTGGATATACTTGATAATGGGAGACCGGAATTTACGGGTGTTAGGAGACTTAAGGGTTGATATGTAAAGGGGATAACTTGGAGTTTTTTTCTAAGCGAAATTTATCAGGCGTCTGTTTATATCCAGATTTTCAGCTTATATCCCAAGGTATTATAGACCTTGTTATATCAGACACAGTTTAGAGTAGACTCATTTCTTAGGCTTAACGTTACATAGGAATGTTATTTTGAAGTTAATTGTTATGAGTTGGAATGTTTTTGAATTAGTGCGAGGAACAAGAAAACTAATACTCTGTCAACTCTACAAGTACGGGATTAATAACTTACTAATAATGAAATAAAGCAATTGAATTTTTAAGCTTGCAAATGGCGAACAAGACTTCCTGCATGTAAAGATAATGAGGTAAAGGCTCGTCTACGTAATAATCGTTAAGCCTTCGATTCTTATGTTTTGGTTAGTTAAAACGTTACTACGTCTGCCGTAAATAGTTATGTTTTAGGGGATTTGAACAGATTGTCTGGGTACATTAGTGTACAACACGCACGTAATTATGTATAGGTGCGTGAAAGTCCTGTGAACAGTTTAGCATTTTCATCGTCGTCGGACTACAAAAATTGTCCTTTTTCCTGGTAGGTGTTCCATGGTTAAAGTAATTGATCTTTATTATTATATTTATTATTATTATTATTATGGAACAAGCTTACAGGGGCCACTGACTTGAAATTCACAAGCCTCCAAAGAATATGATCTTAATTTGAAAGTGGCTGAAGCCAACAGGAAATACAGAAAGAGGATATCAGTTATTAGAAAATAAATTAATAGATATAAATATATGATTAAAATATATAAAAGGTTTATTGTTTTAGGGTAGCAATGCATTGCTGCTAAGATGGAGATTTTGATTTGTGGAGGCACATTTTCAGATTTTTTCCCCCTTGGTCCTTCAGGCATATTGGATTTCTTTCAGTTACGCCTCAGCTGAGTCAATGAACTACTGAACACCACAGAGTTGCCTGAGAATCGTTACGAATACCGGTAGTTCTAGTTCAAGAACCATAGATAACACTCTGAACGGCTATGCAGTTGATGTTTGAGAGTTAAACGGCTTAAGCTTAATGACAATACATAAATCATGACACATTTGAAACAATGTAGGAAGCCATTTCCCGGATAACATTGGTTGTACAAATTCATCTGCATTTCATAAAATGTGAAGACAACCCATATAAAGTTTCACTATGGATTCAAGTCCTTTGATGTGGGAAGGATGGAAAGTTCTAAGGGTTGCAGGCTACTTTGGACGTGCGATTTTGAGGTAGGGTTTTCATGCACGAATTTGTGTTGCGAAATACAATTCTATCTACCTTATGAAAATAAATCTTTGATAAAAGTTTCATTAAAATGTTACGAAATCTGTCGTTAAAGAAACGGGACAGGCTGAGTGAGTTCTTTTGGGAAGAGAAGGGCGTTCACCGGTGTCTTGTGAAAAATGCTGGAATGGGCATAAACTAGAGAAAACTGACCAGTCGTCGAGGTTGTGTTAAGGTGATAAAAGCCTGAATCTTTTGGTAATGACAACGAAAATTAACTCGGTAATTCAGTTTAGGCACGTGATTTTTCTTAAGAATTGAATGCGTAGTATTTTTAAGCTATAATATGAGAAAAACTTTAAACTTAATTTTGGTACTTTCACCCTGTTGCCTCGCCCACCTGCGGACTTCTTGCATCGCCCCTGCCCCTCCCGCCCAGCTGACAACACACTATCGAATGAGAAGTCGGTAAGATGAAAGGAGAGGTTTTTTAAATAATTGTGCGATATCTAAATACCCTATTTATATTCGTGAACACAATTCTGCCCATTTTCGTAACAGTAAGTATTTGTGATTCAAGGACAGTTTCGCCTGTCAGTCTAATTGTTCCTTGGGTATCTTCGTGTTCTGGGGGCCTATTCAAACCTCTTTTGTAAGCTTTTTAAGACTGAATTTGTAGCCACTAGTTCGGGAACACGATCAATTATACAAGTAATTGTTGGTATTAATAAAAAAAAAATTGTTGGTAGTGTTGAGCGAGGCTGCCTGGATGTACCTGGAATCTTGGGTAATTGTCACTGCCCTAACAATCTTAGTAGTACGTTGGGAGTTTCACTCTCCTCCACACCCCACAAAGCCGCTATAGGATCCTTTTTTGTAAATTGGCAATTTAATTATTTCGTATAACTGTTGAAACGTTGCCCACCATAAACCTTGATGCGATAGTGTGCAGTGAAAGTTCTAAGCTTTCCTTAGTAGGTGTCCTAAACCTCACTGAGAATCCTTTCAATTGTTCAGTGAATTAAAATGTTGAAAAAACTCAAAGCATTGAATTTTAATTCGGAAGTGTAAAGATGTCATTTATCTGCTTGCAACCAATGGTTTGTTGTTGGTAGAGGGGGGATTTATTTATAGCAAATTGAGGAAATTGGGTGGGGCCCAGTATACCAGGCCAATATTGATGGAAGGTTACCTTAGGAAAATCATTAGTGTTTTAATGTATGGAAGTTTACAATTTAAAAAAACCAGTTTAATATAATTATAACAAAACCAGTTTAATATAATTACAACATCAGTACTTTAAAATGAATTAACTTGGTTGTAGCAATGAATCATGACAAAATACCTGTCACAGTAAGCCGATGCCTAAAGTTACAGTTTTAGTCAGAACTGGATGTTAGCTGAACAACAGTGCTTAAAATTGTATGACCTTAAGCATTTACCTGATTATGATAATGTATCGGGAAACTTGCTTCTCTGGAGTTGAAGGTATTATCTGAAATTTTCAAATGGAAAAAAGTTAATTTTAATTAGTACGCGGTAGGAAATCAAATAAGTGAAAATAAACAGATTTTGAGAATTGTTTTTACCTTTGAGCTGTATATTGAATCGAATTCAATTTCAAATTTGGGAGAGCTCATTCTACTAAGCGGGAAACAATGTATTTTGGGAAAGTAGGGTATGTTGAAATACCTTTTGGTAATGTTAAAGTTGTATTTTGAACTATTGTAAAGAGTGCTTTTTTCGGAGTGTTATTCTTAGTTAAAAATTCTTCGAAAAAGGAATCTTGAGATACTTACCTGATGCTATTATACCTACCTTGAATGTAATAAAATAAAGAATTTAGGCCAAAGGCCAAACACTGGGAACTATGAGGTCATTCAGCGCTGAAACGGAAATTGACAGTAAAAGGGTTGAAAGGTGCAACAGGAGGATAACCTCGCAGTTGCACTGAATAAATTGTTTGATGGTGGAAAGTAAGGTGGAAGAAAGAGAATATGAAAGGAGGTACAGTTAAAGGAACGAAAGCGGTTGCAAGATACCCACCTTAGTCCTGATTTCTAACATTTTTTCTCTTGAAAATTGCTTACCAACAATTTGTATAAGATAATACGAAGTGGTTAGTTCTTTCATCCATCCATCCGTTGGCATGAAAATCGTGAATAAGCTTTAACTCTTAACTTTTGTAAGTTCTAGCAGCACCTTGTATTTCTGTCAAACCTTAGGATGCTTTATTATATGCTAATGGAAGCTGCAGCAGTCTATGTATGTTGTTACTCCAGCAAGGCTGAATGTATATAACTAATATGTTCAGTTTTGGGTGAATTTTTTGGGCAAGCAAATTTTTGGTAGCCTTTTTGCTAGTCTTCATTTAATTTAAGATCGTTTAAGACTGGATAGGAGTCTGAAAATAACTGTAAAAGTTAATAAATATACTTTAGTGAAACTGTGAAATATTTTGGGTAGATATCAATTTCAGTTGAAGTAACAATAAGGAATCTTTCTTTAACTTAGTCGAATTGTCACGCGGGGCTTGGTAAAAGACTGAAATGCAGGAAAGGTGAGGTAAATAGATTAATGTCGAAACGGTAAATGGAGGCTGCAAAAAACTGGGTTAACTCTAGCCAGCATACAGCTCAGATCAGGAAGTCTTAACTACTCTGTAGGTTTATGTGGAACGAAGTGTAATCTTTTCTTCCGAAGGCATTTAAGCAATAAATGGTATTTTCATCTCGACAGTGAAACATTCTAAACCACTGAATGAGTTTCCCTTGAACTGTATGAAATTTGGTGAGCACTGACTGGCGACACTATGGGCTTAGTCTTAGTGATGCTGCCTCTTCAAGGAAATTAACATATTGGCTGTGACAGTTTTGTTCTTAGTTGTAATGGCTCTCTAGGAAACATGAAAGCTGTTTGTATGACTGATAAGATTTTAGTTTTTTAAATAACGTCAAAACGAAGTAAAGAAAGTAACACTAGTACTTGTTTAATTCAGGATGATTGTCAGTAGAGTTTTGAACTACTTAGTAGATTTATCTAAAAATCTGGCCCGTATAAAATGCTTTGAATATTTAACGATAGGATGGCCCTCTTCTACTGATAGGAGGGTAATTTTAGGAAAGGATATTAAGTTCTTGGACGTTAGTTTTTGTTAAGTATTTAGTTGGTGCAGATAAATGTGATGTGGGGTTCACCACAGGACTGACTTTTGTTCTTTTTCATAGAAGGAACTTTCAGTATCCTGTAGTAATTTCGAAATCTATTAGAATCTTTGAGCAGTACAATTGGAGCATTCTTTTGAAATTATAAACCTACCAGAATTGCAACGTTGCATGGCTGCCCAAGAATTAAAAAGTCGCAATTTTAATGATAGGACTTATTAAAGGCACTAAGTGATATGAGGAGCTTTAGGCTGAAGAAAGTTGTTTTGAAATGAGAGTAGATTCAATTTGAGTAGTGTTACTGGAAAATTATAAATTAGTGTGTTCATATTTTTTAAGTAATTAAACAAGAACTGTGGAATTAGTAGAATTTTTGGCTTAGCAGTATGTATTGGCAAAACGCCATTTGAACGCTAGCTTTGAAGAACAGTAGCTACGCCAATTTAAGTTCTCAAGGAAGTTTTTATTTTTCAGGAAGCCTTTGGATGGAACCGCTTAGCAGGAATTAGAGCTTGACTGGTTATCAATATTGTGCGACTGATACACTGTTGTTGAGGAGTCGTGAACTGCTGCTGTGCAACAAACATCCAATATACCTAAGCACCACCATGGTTTAATCCCTAATTGGGGTTGCTGTTTTCAAAGAAGCTCCCCAGGTTTTTCTATCTTGAATGGTTCATTTCATAAAATAGGTTTGGCGAATGTTTTATGGACAGGCGCCCTTCTTGAGTCAACTCTCCATGTTTATCCGGGCACTGAACATCAACTCTACACAAGTGCACTGTCCAGGGTAACTCCCACCACTGGGGTACAACGTCAGTACAGGCATCCATTGGCTAAACCATATACTGCAATGAATCTCAATTTCAGTGTCTAATGACCACCTCATAATGTGCTAGTCATTGTCAGTATCAACATCTCGAATCTCTACCATTTGTAGACCTTAACTGCTTTGGTTTACTTCAGTGTAACCTGCAAACTATAGTATATTCATTGCAAGCAAAGCTTCGAATAAATGAAAAAGTAGAATGCTACAAGCCCAAGAGTCCCAGTAAGGAGAGCGGCCTAATACTGAAAAGACACCCAGAAGTAATAAAATATATAAATTGAACAAAAACTGAAATGAACTGAGCATGCTGTACAAAAGGAAAAAACTGCAATCTGTTTAGAACTTGCGTAAGTTCCAATGATTTAACTACGCTACTAGGAAGATTGCTCCATAATTTGGTCACAGCTGGAACAGAACTTAAGAAAACTGTTTGGAATGAACCTCAGAAAAGTAAGAAGGAAAGAAAACTGTTTGGTATGAACATCATAAAAGCAAGAAGGAAAGAAAACTGTTTGATATGAACATCAGAAAAGCAAGAAGGAAAGAAAGCTGTTTGGTACAAACCTCAGAAAAGCAAGAAGGAAAGAAAGCTGCTTGGTATGAACCTCAGAAAAGCAAGAAGGAAAGAAAGCTGCTTGGTATGAACCTCAGAAAAGCTAGAAGGAAAGAAAGCTGTTTGGTATGAACCTCAGAAAAGCAAGAAGGAAAGAAAGCTGTTTGGTATTAACCTTAGAAAAGCAATAAGGAAAGAAAGCTGTTTGGTATGAACCTCGGAAAAGCAAGAAGGAAAGAAAACTGTTTGGTATGAACCTCAGAAAAGTAAGAAGGAAAGACAGCTGTTTGGTATGAACATCAGAAAAGCAAGAAGGAAAGAAAGCTGTTTGGTACGAACCTCAGAAAAGCAGTTTGGTATGAACCTCAGAAAAGCAAGAAGGAAAGAAAGCCGTTTGGTATTAACCTCAGAAAAGCAAGAAGGAAAGAAAGCTGCTTGGTACGAACCTCAGAAAAGCTAGAAGGAAAGAAAGCTGTTTGGTATGAACCTCAGAAAAGCAAGAAGGAAAGAAAGCTGTTTGGTATGAACCTCAGAAAAGCAAGAACTAAAGAAAGCTGCATTCAACCTCAGAAAAGCTAGAAGGAAAGAAAGCTGTTTGGTATGAACCTCAAAAAGTAAAATGACAGCTGTTTGGTAAAGAAGGAAAGAAAGCTGTTTGGTATGAACCTCAGAAAGTCCCAGGAGGAGAAAGCTGCCTAGTACCTCAGAAAAGACGAAGGAGAAGTAATGAATAAAACCTATACAAATTGAACTGAAATGAACAAGAAGGAAAGCTGTTTGGTGTACAAAAAAGGAAAAAAAAGATCTGTTTATGAACCTCTTGCAAAGTTCCAAGGAAAGAAAACTTTAACTATGAACTCAGAAAAGTAAGATTGACAGCTGTTTGGTATGAACATCAGAAAAGCAACTTAAAGAAAACTGTTTGGTATGAAGGAAAAGAAAAAAGTTTGGTATGAACCTCAGAAAAGAAAAAAGTTTTTGGTATTAACCTCAGAAAAGCAAGAAGGAAAGAAAGCTGCTTGGTACGAACCTCAGAAAAGCTAGAAAAAAGTGTTTGGTATGAACCTCAGAAAAGCAAGAAGAACCTGTTTGATGAACCAGAGAAGGAAAAGCTGTTAGAATTGCAAGCATGTACTCTATAGTGTGGATACTATAATCGGCTGGTATAATTTGTGAAGAAGAATGTGAACATTCAGAAGTGAAATTTTATGAAATGGCAGATGCAGAGGTTTATGCCAAGATATTAAAGAAATTTAATGGAATTAGTTTGTATACTGGAATTGTCAGCTGCTGAAAACTAAACCTGGATATGCAAATCAAAGAGAATAAAAAGCATGAAAAATCTTCTTTGGAAAGAAAGATCTTCAAAAGTCTTTAGAAGTTCTAAGTTATGTATCAAGTGATTTGCTCCCTTGAAAGAGTTGTCAAGATTCTCCACAGTGTATTTAGAGAAGAGAATGCTAAAATTTTTTTAAACAGTGTAAATTGATTGCAGTCTCATCAACGTATGTATTCCATTGACTCAGTACATCCATTCCAATGTGTACTGTACCTCTTAATCCATAATCTTGATCAGTCATCCATTTGGAGATAGCAGTACCTCTTCATTGACTGCAGTACCTGGTTCTTATCCTTTGAGACAAGGAGACTGCAGTATACCGTCCATTTCAAGGTAACGGAACTTTTACGACTGTATAAGTTCATCAGTTTGTATATGAACTCTTTCCACTGACTGCAGTACATATTGCCTATTGAAGTGTCTTAAATCTAATCATAGACTGCAGGAACACTTAATTTCAACGTATGAGCCTTAGACCGAAGGTTCTCCATTGCAGTGTATTTGAGGACATAACTTGAACCATCAGTTCATGGTTCAACGTATGAGCCTTAGACCGAAGGTTCTCCATTGCAGTGTATTTGAGGACATAACTTGAACCATCAGTTCATGGTAAAAAACAAACCAGCTGTTTGACAACCAAATAAGTATCTTATGTTTCTTACTCTTAAGCTGACTCTTAAGCTGAAATCTGTAGCCACTATATAAGTACAGTCTTAATTAAAAACTTTTGAATGAGACTTAAGTTTGCTTGTATATTGTAAACTGCATTTTGCAAGTTGTAAACTGCATTTTGCAATAGTGGCTTGTTTTCTATTTACTTGGAGTCCACATTTTTGACAGACCTTTTTTTTGAATAAACAAAATTTCCTTGAAGAGGGTACAGATCATGGCCAAGGGAAACTGGTTAATGAATAAAACAATTCTACTGAACTGAATAACTTTTTTTTTTTTTTTAATCCATTGTCTTCAGATTTTTTTCTCTGGTATAATAATCAGTTTTATTTGAAACCTTTGAACATAAATACAAAAAAGGTTTTTAGAAACCTTTTCACTTTAAATGAAATTACTTCTGTTGCCTAAACTAGTTTGTGCAAGAAACAGATAATTAGCAGTTGTATGAAGCACTTAGTTTGAAGTAGATTTTATATTGAAGTCACATAACGACAGTTTTGGGCTAAAAGATTAGTCAAGTCATACTATATACAGTTATATTACCTGTTCTCTGTTTTTTTATTTCATAGGATAATCTAATGAGGTAAAGTGAGTGGCCTTCCTTTTTTAGCTGTGCTCAAAATTTATCAACTAATTGTACAACTTTTTATGGTTAGACTTTCATTTTTATTTCTTTAATTTTTAATTTTTTGGTCTAATTTTATTTCAAGTTTATATGTAAAAATGGTATCTTGATAAAAAATTTCATATCTATAAAACTTTAAATCATTAAAGTCTGCATAACATATTTACAAAACATTTATCAAAGTGGTTTACAAAGTTTAATTTTTTAAGCCATTACAAACAAAACTCACTTTCACTGTCAGAATGGCAAACAAAATCTTAACATTAGTCTGGTTTTAATTAAGAAGGTTCTGAATTACATATCCTGCCTGAATATGGTGGTGCTTTAAGTAAATTTTACTACGCCTACATATATGTACAGTTTTACCAATTATGTACAGTTAAACCAATTTTAACTTTTTACATTTAGAAATTTCATTTGCTTACTACTTTAAGTTCAGTTTTACTACTATATGTAAAAAATTTACATAGTTCTTTAACTTGACACTTTAATCTAGGAGAAAAAAGTACTCAGACCATATTTAAAATGGAAATTGTTGTAAAACAAACCATTTGCTACTTCAAAAATTGGAAAACATGGTGTATATACTCCTAAACTTATGTATGGGGTAACTAAAACTTCACTTGCAGACTTAAAAAACCCTACAGCAGCTAAGGTGTAAGGGACAACATGGCGGTCCTATGGGCATACGTGCATGGGAGTCAGCCATTGGACAAAAGACAACCCACTCTTTCTATACTTTAAAAACTAGGGACTTTATTTTCAAAGACAATTTTGACTTTTAAATTGTACAATTACATCCACAAAATTCCAAAAAATACTAAAAACATGGTCCAAAATGCCAAATACTAAAACTTCATGGTTAAAAAGACAAAATTCACAATGCCTGAACTAGTGTTTCATGGGTAATATATTAAAGCCTCATCGGTAAAGTACACAATGACAGTGGACTTGAATGTTCCTTTAAAAAAGGTTTTTGGTTATTTTTTTTTATTCATAGCTGTCCCAAGTGTGACTGAATATGAATTTTTACAATTTTCAGATAATTATGACCTTTCTTGGAGAAAAAGTATTTTCACCATGGATGTTTTTACTAAAGTACAACACTACAATTCAGAGAGGATTCAACAAGCCTGGAAATGTTTGACTGAAGGGCATAACAATTACAGGGAATGTTGGAAAAACCTATAATTTGAAAAGAGGGTGAAACTGGAAATGTTTGACTGAAGGGCATATATAAAATGTTGGACCATCATGTTTGAAATTAAATTAAAGTGTTACAAGCATGAAAAATAGGCATGACAAAATTAAAGTTATACAAAGCATACCTTTTTCTGGAATAAGGGGGACTAATGATGGGAATAAATGCTGCATAGACTCCACCCAAGAAATTGAAAAGTGCAATGTAAAGTTCAACAACAGACCTAAGCACAAAAATGCAGTGGTAATGGTCAATTACTTAAAAGGCAAAATAGTTTAAATCCAGGGACAAGAAGTAAGTGGGGGAACAGCTGCCATGAACAAGAGGGAAACAGCAGGGGAATGCCAAAAAAAGACACGGGGAGGAGAATGGCCAATAGAGAGTGAAGGCCGAGGAACTTTCAGAATGGGTGAAGAGCAAAAGGACAACCCAATTACTAACAACAAGGGTGAAATTATACCGTACAATAAAAGAAATGGCACAAGGAGTATTTTGAATGCAGGGAAGATAAGAAAAACTGAAAATTCCAGAATGATGTTAAGCAGACAGCAACAGGGGTAGTTTATATAAAAATTACAGCAATGGGTAACGTATGCAGGATAGAAGCAATGGTAAGAATGGAATATAAAGTTTAGGCCAAAGGCCAAGCACTGGAACCTATGAGGTCATTCAGTGCCAAGATGGAAATTGAGAGTAGAAAAGTTCAAAATGTGTAACAGGAGGAAAACCTCACAGTTTAACAAGGAAATAATTGTTAGGAGAGGGTGGATAGCAAGATGGAAGAATATGAATAGAGATACAATCAAAGGAATGAAAGGGGTCATAGCTAGGGGCCGAAGGGACACTGCAAAGAACCTTAAGTAATGCCTACAGTGCACCGCAAGACGTACATCGACAGCGGTAGACATAGCAAAACTAGCAAGGTAACAAGATAAAAGAACACAATGTATGGCAAAAACTTAAAGGGTGTAAGTAAACAAGGAATGGCAGCATCAGGTGAAAATATTAAGCAGAATGACTGGTTTAAAGAACCTATTGTAAGAGCTATGACTGGGACTTAAATTTCAAAAGATCACAAATTAGGGTCTCGAGTGTCAAATTATGAAAAAAGTCACTGAAAATGTGTTGTGGGGGTGGGGGCTAAAGAAAGAATTATTGACATGTACCATGATAAACTTAAAATTACAAATTCAGGGAAAAGCATAAAGTTGGATGCTTTACTAAATATGTATAAAGCTATGGAAAGGGATGGCAAGGAAATGTTTATTAAGGCAATAGTGTTTGTAAGGTCCACAAAATTTTCTGGTGGAATAAGAATAAATCTGTTATACTGGAAAATAAAGATATGTAGTAGTTTAACAAGATCAGATTAAAACTTATGGCTTGTTAGTGTAGCGTGTATACAGAGTTAATACTTGGCACAGAAGATGGACAAAAAAAAAAAAAGTACTTGTTAAAATGGTAAATACAAGTGTTTTCAAAAATACAGTACAGCTATATCTCCAAGAAGTGTCAAACATTTTCAACTAAAATTTCAAAATTTTAAACTAACTACTTTTATTTACATATTGTTTATCTACAAATAATGATGCTCATGTTTTTAAAACTATACTGTATATTAATCAGTAAAAATGTAAAAAAAATACTATATAACTCAAAACTTCCACACCCTAACTGTAAAGACACATTGAATGTGTGTACACTAGACATAAAAAGCATGGCATGCAGTTTGGGTTAATGACAAAAAACTTTTATCATGACAAGAGAATATGACTATCCTTACGACCAAACCTAGCAAATATAAGAGAGACATAATGATAAGACACACACAATGATCAGGTGTAAGAGGGGTGAAGAACCAAACTACTGAAAGAAGAGATCTGAAAGTCCTGGCAATGTAAACCATTTTTAAAACAACAAAATGACCAAGGAAACTGAATGGCAATAAAAACAAAAAACCAGACTTTTAGGGAAACATCATACTACCCAACAAGCAGCATTAGAAATGACCCTTAGCTGAAAGACTGTGCCCTAATGAAAGTGAATGTGGAGGCACTTCAAAAGACCTAAACACCAGTGACAGGAATCAGTCTGACTAGATCTTTAAAGTTTTACAGATGCAATGAAATACCTATACCCAAAGGTCCACATTCAAAACTCTTCAAATGCTGTGTTTAACTCAAAATAATTTGAGTTCTTTCTGACCAGTGATTTTAGATCAAGGTAGTCATCTAGGGGTGCAAAGCCTAAAAGCATAATTGTACCATAATGACTAAGTTGAATTAAGTTACAGCAAATAATATTCCAAAGTCCCTTTGACTTCACGTACAAAGACAGTAACTTCAAAATACTGTAAAAACTTATTTTCATACTTAACAGACCATTTACTATACAGCTGCTTTAAGCATCCTTTGATACAGTAAGTGGTTGAAATAAACCAGAACAGTGCCTAGTGTGCAAACATTACAAAAAACTGAAATGGATGGCAAAGGCCAAGACAACCCTGCGATTAAGATTTGACATCAAGTCATACCAAAATATGGGACAGCTCCACCATGTCATAGGACAACAGCGTGCTGAACACCAAACGCATGAAATAATTCCAAGATCTCAGAGAAGCATAACAATGTATGAGGGGTGAAATGCCTACAAAAAAGAAGGATCATAAAAGAAAAAATTTAAGACTGAACTGAACATAAGTGAGGGGCTTCAAGGGTCTGAACATAAGTGAGGGGCTTCAAGGGTCTCCAAGCAGGCTTGGATCAATTAGCAATTTAGCTGGTTAATTACACAACTTCCAACATATTTTTTTGTGAACTCAAGACAGTACCTTCACGATAAAAGTCTAATTATACTACTCTCTCACTGTTTAAAGTGTGTACAGTGGTATTACTATGTATGCCTATGAAAGGCCTATAGGTCAGACTTGTGCAATCCAATAAAATTTTGTTTGATTAAAAAAAAATTTACTGCTATTTTCCTTCAAAAATGTTTCAGCAGCTGCTAAGCTGGTCTGGGTCAGCAAATAAGATTCGTCTAACAAAAAAAAAATTAGAAAAACTCAAGTAACATGTGCACAAAGACCTCGGTTCATAATTTTAGTGTAGAAAAGAATTAAGTATACTGTGCAAATGACAAGACAATCCAGTGAACCCGAATCCAAGCCTACAGTTAGAAAGCATGATGGATTTTTGCTCTGTAATATATTCAATACTATACTCAAAAGTGCTCCATGCACCATGGAGTGTTACCAACAGTGTAACTAGTTCCAATAAACTTTCGGTACATAGTAAACAAACTGCTAACCATGATCACATTGTCCATAATGCAATATCAAACTTGTAGTTACAAGGCCACAGATACATTGGCATAAAAAAAATTTACATTAGAAACTGATAAAGAACACACCAAAACTTCACTACAGTACATGTCATTTTTATTTTATAGAAAAACTTATGTCAGTTACACCAGGACTCTTTAACCTTGTTTAAAATATACTAAGCAAACTTTGAAAATTTTTAGAAATAGAAATGCATGAAAATAAATTTTCATAAAATCCTGAATTTAAAATATCCATCCTCCTTCATTGGCTACTTCAGTATTTATATACTTAATTCAGCCTACATTAGGCAGGTTTAGTTTATCTATGACAACTTACAGATTCATTTTCATGTCAAATTATCCTCAACCTACCAGAATTTCATCCAGATTTTTACCAATAGGCTTAAAATAAAAAAAACTGCCAAATCAATACTAGACTTAGGTCAGCAACCAGGTTGGAGAAACTTCAAAAGCTGTTTCAATAATGTGGACAGGCCACATGCTAATAAAAAAAAATTGCAGTACAGTACAGTAATTAGGGAGGCTGCAAAACAAAAATTGTTTCATCATTAACCAAGAGGTAGCCTGTGGAACCCATCTACAGTAAATCAAATCTTTCTCCACTATTAGGTGAAGAGAAATTTGAAACTATTAAGACCAGCTAAGAATTTTATCTTGAAATGGAAACTGCTCATGAAAGAACAGTACAGTACTGTACTAATATACATGAAACCAAATCTCCAGCCAGAATTCCATAAACAAACCCAAACAAAGCCACGCAAGAAAAGGGGAACTGGAATCAAAATTTAAAATTTAGGCCAAAGGCCAAGCACTAGGACCCATGAGGTCTTTCAGCACGTGAAAAGGAAATTTAGAGTAAGGTGGTTTTCAAGGTGTAACAAGCAGAAAACCTTGCAGTGGCACTTTGAAACAATTGTTAGGACAGGGTCAAAAGCTAAGAAAATGGGTCCATAACAGTTGGAGAGGTTAAGACCAACACAAAGTCCAAGGGTAAAAGCAATTACCAAGCATACAATTATATCCTCTTGTCATGATGCCATACAGAAACAGCTTTTGAATGTGTGTACACAATGAACCCCCGTATTCGCAGGGGATGCGTACCGCAATGCCCCCCCCTCCTCAAATAGCTAAAATCCGCGAATACTTAAAACCCCTCTAAAAATACTTAGAACTGCCCATTTTGATAGTTTAAACACAAGAAAAACCCTGTAAAAATGCTTATACCTGAGTATTTTAATAGTTTTATCACAAAAAGTGCAATTATTCATGAAAATTATATGAAAATACAGTAATTAGTGAATATTTTTGTTAAAATACTACAGCGAATGGGCGAATTTTCCACAAATAATGGGTAGATATCTTCCACAGAGAAACCCACGAATGCACGAGTCCGCGAATCGTGAGAACGTGAATACGGGGGTTTACTGTAATATGTTCTCATTCAAGAAAACTTGACAACCTGGCTTACAGACCCTACTGAATCAAACTATCAACATTCTTGGTAAGTATGAAAACTGGATATTTATCAGTTGAAAAATATGAAAACCGATTACTTACTTCCATTCCAGACTTATTTCCATTTGAGCTATTCATTACCTGTGGGTCATTAGACTGACCAATTTGCAGACTAGAAAACTTCATTGCGGCATTCTTTTTGGTTCAAAGAATACTATTCAACTTTAAGTTGTCTGGATTTATATACAGTACATGCATATAATATTTGATGGCAAAAAACTGCCACATTATGAAAAAATGAAATTGCATCCATTCTACAAAAGTAACTTGTGGCAAGGCATTAAGCTTGTAGTAAGTCTGGTAGACCTACAGAACGAGCAGCAGCACGAGTCAATAATTCAGATGACGCTGGTTTGTGAGAATAACTTACCATCCAACCCCAAATCAAAACATCTTAGAAAATCCACCTTAATACAATACTATACCACAATACACAATTGAAAAAACTAGTCTGCAAAGCAGGTAGAAGTACACAAACTTTTCCCCCTTTTGATAACAGTAATTGTGAAAAGTGATGCCAAACCACCTTCAACCGATTAAATGAGGTATTCAGATCAAGTCATTACTTCCACACTATTACCTATAAACAATCAAAAGGATCTCAGAAACAAAACCAACTTCACTTGGCTCCTAATCAAGAATCCTCATTACTTCACACAGTTACAAAAGCAAGACTTATGAAAGCTTCTTTCTAAAAGTCTATAAACAATCAAAAGACCACTGAGCTGAGTCTCCAGGTAAACAAAACCAACTTCTAGTCACTAAATGAGGGTAACTAAACAGATTAGATGGGGGACTAGAACACTGCACACATTTACAAGATAAAAATAGAGCTGGAAATTTAAAATGTCTGAACTATTTTTATAAATTACTTTCTATACTCTATCAATTAATTTACACTGAAGTGGATGGATGGATGGATGACATTCTAACATGTTAACGATGTTCTAAGTTAGAATTCCATGTGTCTTGACCTACATGACACTTTGGTATGATGAAATCCCATTTATTAACTCTTGGTTTTATTTTCTTCAACTTATCAGATTCTTCATTCCACTTTTTTGCCATTTGTTTATAATGCCTACTTTGTAGGTGTTATATAATCGTTAACCGGGATATTTACATTAGATCATGCCATATGGGCTGCTGCTTTAGCTGCTTTATTAGCCTCTATTTCCTCTGACCCCTACATGGGCAGGGATCCAACATTTCTATATTTTTCCCATTATATAACTTATGAAGTAATAACTTTGTTGTAGAGTTACTTTTTTGTTTGTACCTGTAACTGAATGGCTTCGATGGCACTTCTAAGTCACTAAAAATTACAAAATTAGTACACGAGGTTTACTTTTACGGCTGATGCTATGGCGCACAACTCAACTGCAAATACCTTAGCATTATCAGGTACAGAGAATTGATAAATTCTGTCTTGGGGTACTGGAGCATATCCCAATCCGTACTCTGATTTAGATCTGTCTGTGTATATTACATAATGTGGACCTTTTCAGCTTATATGCTCTATTGTATGTTGTCTATGGTGTTCTGGGGTACATGAGTAAGTTTCTGATAAATATTTTAAGTGTGCAGATTCTTTTATTCATAGTCCAAGGAGGAGGTAATTTTACTATTAAAGGCAATTGCACATTTATATTCAACGACTCAAGTCTTCCAGCTCTAAGACGGAAAGGTGGTGAGCAATTGTTTATAAATACATACATCTCTCAATTCAAATAATTTTTTTTTGTTGGAGAATCACTTGTCTGAATTCTCAAGGCACTCTTCATGGTTTCAAACACTCTATAGAAAGACAGTGGTAGATCACCACATTCAACTTGTGAAGATGAGGTTGGTGATGGTCTAAAGGTTCCTGAACATATTCTGGTTCCTGAACATATTCTAAGGCCTTCGTTATGAACTGGGTCTAACGTTTTCAGTGTTGCGTCTGATGCTGAGCCATATACAGGTATTTCGCTTCCATAGTCAATGAGACAACACAGTTGCTTTATACAGTAAAGTGCTAGATTACTGCTCGGAGAAACCTACTGTGAAGCCTTCTTAGGAATTACCTGGTAAACAGCCTATGAACTTAATCTGGATGAAATTCTAGTAATTTTTAAATGTTTTGGTTCTCAATACCTTTAGAAGTCACTAGCGACAGCAATGACAGCTTTCAATGCTGCTCTGATTTTTTAAACACTTCCATACTTCTAGAACAATGCAGATTAAATTGACCAATGTAGTGGAGAATTTCACAATGAGGTAGACACCACCACTTTTCATCATCTTGGAAAAAATTCTGTTCCAGTTTGTCTCTTGAACACTTCACAGCAGTGGTGCATTCATTCTGTTCTGCAAAAGAAAATTTACCTTCAATCTACTTTGAGGTGAAGTTGCAAAAACAGTGGCAATCACTAAGGCACAATTCTTTGGTTAAAAAGATTAAATCTTGCATAATTAATGTCCTATAATTTAACACCTAAATTTATTTTCTCAGTATACTACCCCTAAATAGGCATCTTGTTACAAGAAGAGTTTTTCAATTTGATGCACTTGTTAAAATGATTTTAAGTCTCTCCTTAACACAAGGTACAGATTGTCTTTAGTTTAATTCAACCATACAAAAATAAATTAAATCCACACAGGTACTAAGAAAATTTACCCTAATACTGTACTGTATTTAGGTTTTCCCAACATCAATTTGTTACTTTCCAAAAAAGTGATTCTTTCATCATATTCAGACATTTCCTAGTTTTGAAAAATTCAGCCAAAATGTGCTTCAAGGTAAAATTACATTAATCCAATCATCTGTGGATGCTAAGGAGGCAAAAAACAGACAATGGTACAAAGACAAGCACTAACACTGAGTGCAGGTTACAAAACCTCATGCTTCACTACCTATTATATGTGAGGGTTAAGGCACACTTAATATTGTCCAACACCAAAATTTCCTTCGTTTTCCTTAGAAATGAATGAAGAAAAGGAAAGCAAAATGGGAGGCCCTTTAGAACTGATACATGTAAGTCCTGTAATCATAGAAAATCTGAGAAAAGTTCATGGAATAGTTGAAGACTTAGTGGACAGCCATTATGACCAAACAGGCAAAGAGTATAAGAGCCATAAAAGTGACTGTGTTGATGCTATGGAAGAAGTATTGGAGTGACCATGTACAATGTCAAGCAGCTCAGGGAAGTAAAAGTTCCTATGGATATTTTCCTCCTGAGCAAAAAAGCACTAGTTGCTAAAGCTATTAAGCTATATGGCTCATACTGATCCCAACCAACATCATGACAAGATGAAATGTTGGCATTTTTACTGCTCTTGGAAAATTAAGACAATTTTCTACCTGCAAAATGATACTATGACCCCATGGCATTTATTTTTAGTATAACTGAAAACATCACCCTTGTGTTCAAGATTTATTATTGTTCAAAAGCTAGGGACTTTCATTCAGTATTTAACACTTAAGTTCTGGTAATCTGGGGATATCAAATGAGGTCATACAGCAAAACTTTACTTATTTCTGAACATCCTACAATAAGGAACAGATTCAACTTTAAAATGAAACATAGTAGTGCTGTACCTTTCAATAACAAAGAGAGTCTAGTCAGTGCATGCTTTACCACAATTTCTGAACTCCAGAACCTGAGTTAATTGTACATTTGTTCCCATACTTCCACACTAAGTTCCGTCAAGTGAACACAGGAAAACCATCTCACTTCATACATAAATAAGCATGATACTACATTTTCATACATTCTATACTACAATACCTTGAACCTAGGAATTAAGAAGTTCAAGCTGCCACTGACAAGCTGAGAAAAACTACACTGTAGCCCCCTTCTGTCAAAAGGTCAATAATAAAGCCCAGCTAGGAAATTAAGGCAGGAGAACTTCTTGTAGTTTAACAGTAGGCCTTAAAATAGTGAGAGCACCTGCAACTAGCCAAACTATGAGAAACTTTTTTTTTAGGATAAAAAAAAAGCTAGCAACAAGTATAAATCTAACTAAACTGGTATGACACTACATTTTTTTATACAAACAGCAAACACTTATGTGCACAAGGCCTGTACTGCTGTAGTAAGTAGACTTATCCATACGTGGGACAAGAAAATTTACTTTATGCACTGATATTGAATAGGATAATTGGGTACATTACAGTATAACGTTAGATTTCCAAAAGCTTGAGTGTGTATAAATTTTAATACGACGAGACTAGAAATAAATCAAAGAGCAGACCAGCTTAGTCCCAGAGAGAGACTGGAATTTTGTCAAACTACTCTTACTAAGCTGAATCTGATGCACTTTACCCAACAACTGAATAATGTAACTTAAAAATGTGAACAATTTCCTGAAAGACTTAATCTCCCTGAATGTCCATGTCTAGTGAGCTTTAAAACTACCCCTGTGCGAAGTCTAGCTATATGCAGAATTTACGAATTACACTTACAGCATTGTAATTTATTTAACTATCAAATGTTCATAAAGTTTTACTGTTCATTGCAATGTACTGTGCTTGGATTCCATACAGAACTCCCTTGAAACTGACTGAAAACTAATTTGTTACAGCCAAGATCTACATCTGGGAAATCACAACAGACATTCAGGTTAATTTTTATTTGACTAACTACACAAGTTAAACTTGAGTTTACACAATCTCCAAACACTCAATTTTAACTATAAAAATTAAAGTTCACTGACTTATAACCTTCACAAGTTCGTCGTCTGTTCATGAAACCATAGTTTTCTTTGTTTCCACAGCACAAGATTCAACAGTCAAAAGTTTGTGAAAAACCCTTATCTAGAGTAAACTTGTATTTTACCATTTTATCTTTATTCTACACTGTTCTGTTGTCATCAAATAGCTCCTTGAAATGCAGTGCACAGTACAGTTATTCATCAAATTAGGGCAAACCTAACCCTCCAGGCCTTTTACTTTTGGGCATCTCTAAAATCTGAGTACTTTATCTCCACTTAAAAAAAACTAGCTTCCTAACCTACTCAAAGAAAAATGCCCTCTCAAACTCTTAAGTGTTTTGAGTCTCTCAGGAGTAGCTTTACTATTCAAGAGCTAAATTTCCATCTGCAAACTAATACAGTATCGTAATTCCACTTGTTAAAACAAGCTTGCCGTAAAGCTTAATTTTGGTAGTCAATGTTGTCTGTACCTTCCAAGACCAATTTCATACCTTTGCTTATTTACCAGTTCATCTCTCATGCAACATATGAAAAAGAATTTTGGATTAATTCTACAAGAATAATAAACTTGAAAATCACATCTCAAACTAGAAAATTACAGCACTTAGTTTTCCTTCAACACCTGAGCAAAATTACCTTTAATTTCTCAAGCATTGTAAAGCCAATCAAAACAATTAGGTCCAAACTTTAGCTTCTGGGAAAATGTCCCCAATTCAATCTTCATCCTGTTTATCAGGAAAACTTACTCTTCTTAGTAGGCAGGCAGGCACCTGGAAATGAGAAAAAATAATCTAATAAAAATACACAAATCTAGGCACAGTACTCTGAACATAAGTGAAATTGAATATTCAGTTGAATCCTACAGGTTATTTGCAACAATGTTGCTAGTCACTTGCTCAAGGTTTTACAGAATTGTAACAAATTATAAAAAATCAAAGCTGCACCCATTCAAAATTCAGCATCGCTTCCTCCAGCCCACTCAAGAACCATTATCACACCTTATACCTGTGAGTAAATTTCATTGATGCATCATATCAATGACTTGGGACCAGACTGGGAACCACTTTTTTGTGATCCACCTGCACATGGCACGAGTGAGAAAATGTGGCAATATTACTCAACCTCTGTAAGCATTCAAACTCTGCACATTTGCAAAATCTTCACTCCTTCCTACACACCAAAGCATTACATACTTGACACTACCCAAGGGCAACTTCAGCAACAAGCTTTACACCATGCCACATCATTTACCACTTCAAGGAATTTAATTCAGAAAACCTTCAAAAATTTTCCAAGGAATTTCATTCAGAACACCTACAAAAACTTTTGGATCAAGATACCATAATTAGGTTCAAGTTGCACTGCCAGCAGTTGAAACATTACAAAGATCAGTATCTTGATCCCTGAGTACAGTAATAGAGCTTCGCAGAATAACTCCCAATTTTTTATTAAATGATACCTCCTTCCCACTAACCATGATTCAGTTAGCACAATAATGAACCAAAACTGCATACGAATCTAAATACAGCATACGTGTTGCATGATTGTATTATAGAACTATAGTTCATCTTGCTGTGAAGTTTTCTACCCCAGGCTGCTATCAATAGGCAGTGAGGAACTTATGTACACATCAGACAACCAGATTTCATATATGGTGACGATGCTTTTGACAGACTTGTGATTTTTTTCTATACTACGAAAGACTAATTATTACACCAGTTGTGGATATATAAGAGGTAATATGGATATTCACAGTACTGTACATACTGCAGCAATTTGAAGTCTTCCACTACCTAAAGCTTATAGCTTTAAATTGTACTAGGATTTAATTTAAATAATTAAATTTGGTTTTATGATTTCATTTAACAAAATTCCTATCTAAAATTAAAACTATACAAGGTGGATCTGACTAGCCACTTATCAGATCACTGCATCCTGTACATTACACAAAAAGCCCTTAAGTTTCATACTGCAGTTGACCAAATACTGAAAATGAGCAAGCACTCCAAGATATTTATGCATCTCACTTATGAGGGCAACAAACAGCTGAGGTTATGCAATGAACAGCACCATTCAATCCAAGACTCCAAATGATCACTTTAAATTCATCCTAAAACGTCACTAGGATGAAAACTTCAGGGCCTAGAGCTTATCTTAGATGAAAACGGCCAAAAAATTTATCAAGATAAATCTATAAATGCAAAACTCCCTTAACTTGAAAGAATCTTCTAAACAAATTTGAAATTTAATTCAACTGAACTAGCCATCACTCATGATTTATAAAAAAACACGATTTCAAAGCATTTTGTCTGTCCTATGACAGTCAGTTATTGTACTCCAAATTTTGTGACCCTGTTACACAGACCAAATTACTATATCAATTTTTAATAACCAGTGTAAAATCTCAGTTTTTCAACTTACCCATATTAAATTATTAATGTTCTCTAAACTACCCTTATAGAAAAAGTATAAAGAGCCTTGAAGGATTGATCCCTTTATTAAACTCTCCACAGTGTAAGCAGCCTATATACTTTACCAACAATTATTTCACAAGCTATCCAAAATTACACTTTCATTTCTCTCCAGCTAAAAGCCTATGTCATTTCTGTTTCTAACTCTCCAAGATATTGGTTGCATGCTTAAGTTTACATAATGCCTATTGCATTGTTTCAACAGGTTAATCATTCTGTGCTGCCCTCTGAACTACAAAATGTTTCCAAGGGCCAATGCCATTTTTAATTTGCCAATTTGCTTGAAAATACCTTAGATGGTTCTCCATGATAGTCTGAAGTGTTCACTTGGCGAGACCAAACAGTTTTCCCATTCAAGAAAAACATTCTCTGCTGAGTTCCTGTAAACACTGAGGAATGTGGTTTGCTGTCACTTTCGAACAGAAAGCCTACATTAACTTCAAAGAAGACCTACAGCAGCAAAGTACTAACAGGAGAATGCTTGTGAAACAAAGCTTTGACAGGTTAGTGAGGAAAGTACTGTACCCTGTAAAACACTGCCTGGCAATACAGCCTCTGAGAAGGTGAGGTTTTTTTTATCCAGTACTACCGCTTCCCATCCAAGAACCCCAGTATGACACTGATTCTTGGGTTAACTTAAAAGGTTAATCCAATAATTTTTGCTGTTCGTGATAAAACAGTTTTCCCATTAGTAATAACTATTTGGGGGACCTTAACTCACTTTAGATTTTCCTACTAAATTCCTCCAGTCACAAAAACTACTGGAAAGCATTATCCAAATCAACTGTGGACTGAATAAATTCCACTCCATTTTAAGTTCTAGCAAAAAAAAATATAGGCCACTTCTGTCATTTCACTAGCCATTCTCTTAAAAATCAATTCTTTGGGGCTTAACAGTACAGTCACTGATACAGTAAAAGTATTTCCTAAAACATGTTATCAAAACAATGAATACTTGCCACAAAAAGGTACAACAGTTTTTCCCCCAGAGTATATGCTCCAAAAAGGCTTTTACCCAATGGCTACGGACAAGTTAACTTTAGGCTGCCCATATGAGATTTTACCACATTAGTAGTACAGTATAAGCAGCGACTAATGAACCATCATTTTCCTTAACAGAAGATCAGTAAATCAACCATACTTTGCTACCTATTAATTGATCAATAAATTGAAACCTTCACCAAGGGTAAAATACAAATATTTTTCATTCACAACATTGTTTTGTTGCCAGTTTGTCTCTTATGGCTATTGTAGGCACACAACCAGTCAAGACCCAGCACCCTATGTTAATTCAAGCTGCATTTCTGCTACTACACTTGCTATGCATTACTAATGTTTAAGTTCAAGACTAGTGTAAAATACATAAACCACAATATTAGGCTGTTTAGCGGTGACAAATCAAGCATTTTTCTACTTTGACAGGCACAACCCTTTTGGCTTTCCCACACCCAAAAAACCCTGGTTTTCTACTGGCGTTGGCCACAACTGGATATAGAAGGGTGTGATGCTTTCACCTTCAACAGTTTCAAAGTTCTCTCTTATGCAGATTTTTGCAGAGTAAAAGCTAGCATGATTATCAATTATCCAAAACTGCTGCTAGGTCTAGTGACAGAACAATTATGAAGCTTTGTTTTAGGCAGCCTATTTTAAGTATATTAATTGTTCATTATCCAGGTTTCAAATCTGTCTATATAGGAAGAATTCTGCCCAAATTTCCAAAGCTTAACTTACATTATGAACTTTACCCAGTGGCAAGTTACGTAAGTGCATGCTGAAATCCTAGGAACATGGGGATTTTATCTGATGGCTAACTACACCATCTCTTAGTGACAAAGGCGTCCACATCTAAATCTCAACAAGCTAAACAAAAATTTGATGCCATAAGCCTATTTATGCCACAGTAATGGAGTATCAGAAGTTTCAAGCCTCAGTTCCAGATTATTTCAGGTTTTACTACAAAATAATGAAACCAGACAAGATAAATGCCCAACTGAGATACTGCATGACATATAATGCCAATGTTACTCAACAGCTTGGAATTTAGGTGAGCTAGGCTACGGCAATTGACGTTTTCCTATGTTATTTTACCTGCTGAACATGAATTTAAAATAATATTTTGGCAGTTGGCTGTAACTAAAATGTAACTGACCCTTGAAAAACTGCATGTCTGTACCAGTGGGACATGCACGGCTCAAGGGTAAATTACAGTTAAGCAGCAGCCGACCAGCAAAATATTACCCTAAACTCTTGTAAAGCAAGTAAAATAACAGAAAAACATCAATTGCCACAGTCTAACTCCACTGCACACTATTCGAAGCTTTCATAAATGGGAAACAAAACATTACCATTTCCGCTTTCAACTTGGGTGGCCTCTATAGGTGGCCGTTACAGAACGGTGCTGCATGCCTTATCTGCACTTTTTAAGATTCCTGGCAAGCTCGTATGTTCTGGCAAGAGGTAATATTCTTGTTCAGCAAGTAAAATACCATGGGAAAACATCAAGTTCGTCAATTGCCAGTCTCGCAGCTTTTGCTAAGCACAGAAAACCGGCAACTGCTGATTGGTGAACCGAAAGCTAGCACATGCGCGTTAAGGCTTAGAATCAGCAGTACTAGTAATGAATGTGAAGTGCCTTTGGAACGGCTCCTGCTACCCATTTATTCGCCCTTCTTTTTATGCTTGTTTTTCGTGTTCCAAATGACATATATAACAGGAAATACAACAATAAGGTACCCAAACCTTTTCCCAAGTTATTTACCCAACCCAAAAGCCCAAATTCCCAACAGGTCCCCCATACTGTTAGCTACTCTCGAAAAGGTTTTACCCCACCCAAAACCCCAATTCCCAACGGGTCCCCTTTACTGTCGGCTACAGTTCTAAGATAATTTACAGCTTAATTACATTTGACTGCCAAAATATTACTCTAAATTCTTGTTCAGCAAGTAAAGTTCGGCATTTCTTTGTAATGTAAACATGGCTGCTTTTACCTTGGGAACTGATTTTTCCTACAGTTTTAGTGCCTTTGATGAAGTAGTAGTAGTTATCTTGTGGGGGTCACCTGTTATTTACATCCTACCTCTGATGAAGTAGCAGTCTTGTGATACTGTTATTTATGTCCAACTCTACCTGACAGTCAATCGCCACCCACTTAAACCAACTCGTACCTTGTGCACCCTCCAGGTACGAGTTGGTATAAGTGGGTGGGGGTTGACTGTCAGGTAGAGTTGGAAGTAAATAACAGTATCACAAGACTGCTACTTCATCAGAGGTAGGATGTAAATAACAGGTGACCCCCACAAGATAACTACTACTACTTCATCAAAGGCACTAAAACTGTAGGAAAAATCAGTTCCCAAAGTAAAAGCAGCCATGTTTACATTACAAAGAAATGCCGAACTTTACTTGCTGAACAAGAATTTAGAGTAGGAAAAATCAATTTCCAAGGTAAAAGCAGCCGTGTCCCCAATACTTCATTGCAAAATTCACAAGTTGCATGGAGCAGGGTGGTAGGATGGCATCAGTGAGTTTCCGGATGGGGGATGCGCAAGTGACGTCATGAAATGGACGTGACATGAACTTAATACCAGACATACGGACTTGTAAATACAAATACCAAGAGACAATGATTATGAAACAAAATCGTATCTTGGAAATAAATTAGAAAAGTACAGAAACTGACCTTAAAGGGGTGGAGGGTATAGATCCACCGCTGCCTTAAAGGGTGAAACCTGGTTTTAGGGTCAAAATGAATTTTAAAATAGACCACTGACAGGTAACCAACAAAGTTGTACTTTCTCCGTCCGTACTTCAGCGTTGTGTTGCGAAGCTCCCTCCACCGCCTCTCAATGGTGTTGGTATGGGCATCGGTCACTGGATCTACGAAATTCATAGAATGATTAACTTTTAAGTGGACGTAGCTTTCATGACTTAAACAATCGTATGCTTTCCAGTAGTCCAGTAGGATCGTGGTCCACGGCACAACACTGATATTAGAGTTACGCTGTTCCTACTTTCAATGGGAACGAAAAATTGCCTGGCCTCATGGAATATACCACCAAAGACCCACTGTCCCTCTATAACCCTCCCAATGTTATACTTTTTCCAAATTTAGCTTCATCTATTTCTACTGTTGTGCCGGGTCCTCCTATTTTCTGTTTCTGATTAAACCACCAATTTACAATTAATTCTCTTGAAAAGCTACACCAATTGTTGATGGCTGCGTCACTTAAATTTAATTCAGTTCTAACAACTTTGTAGCTAAACAAATCACTAATGAAGAGATAAAATATTAACACATTTTCGATGTCCAGTTTTGATCCAGAAAACCAGGTGCCCTTGAAGAGACTTGGTGTAATTACACCTTTTTCTGCCTTTTTTCGGGCCAGGGGTGTAAGTCTTATTACACCTAAAAGCCTTCTTATTGCCATCAAGACAGCACTCTTTGTGGCAATGTCTACAGAAAACGTGCTTCCTTAACAGGTCGTGATCTTGACAGTTTCACTAAACGTTCGTACTTTCCAGCGTGATACAACACAAAATCCTTATAATTGAGGTAGCAATTATCATACGTCAGGGGAAGAGTAAACCTATTGATCGGTTCAGGAGAACTCTAAGTAGAAGGAACGACCGCAGACATGGTACGGACTTAAGTGGAGGTGGAAGGTGACAAAGGGAAGTTGAGACAAAAATCTGGAACGAAAGAGGCCCAGGCAAATGGGGTGGGGGGTAAATAAATAGGCTTGTGATTGGTGGAAAGCAGGCAGGGTGGTCAAGTGTTGCTAACATAACTTTAAAGGGTTCACGAGAATTTATGAAATGCATACAAATTCTTTCTTCTTTCAGGAAACACCGAATGGAATATTATTACTATTAAAGAACACTGAAAGTTATCTGTTTTTGAACAATGTATCATTTTTACATTGGGCTTCCCTATGTTTATTTGACAAACTTTTACAACAGTTACAATTAAGTTTCTGTAAAGTAGTTACGTAATTTCATGTGTTTTGTTTTCAAAAGTTATGATAGGAAAGTATTGGGGGAATGAGTTACTTTACAGTTACAGTTATGATGATAGAAATATATTGGGGAAATGAATAACTTTAGAGTTATTTTACAACAATAACTTAATATACGTACACTAACTTACCAAAGTACGTGGCAGAGTTAGGATATCCATCACAAGAAACAAACTATAGGATATCAAGATTAATGTCTGTGACTGAAAAAGATGTAACCTCATTTCACCTTCGTAACTTGAGTAACATATGAGACAGGGTTACCGTTTGAGTTAATATAAAGAAAAAGTACAAGATATGAACATTACTAAATTGGGTAATTCTATATATTAGCTCCGTGCCTGTTTTTACCTTTTCAACTGTTTTTTTCTACACTTTTAGGGGTTCTGATACTGGCGGTGCATCTGTTTGTTGTCGGCCAAATGGAATGTCCCTTTGCCGTGTTTATTACTGGCCCAGAGGGGGGGATACTCATACGTTAACAAGTTATTACACTTGCCGGACGGGATATGAACCATTCAAAACAGACGTACCCGTGCTCTGTCTTGTGAAGATCGCATATGGAAACCCCTTGTTGGATGGACTTCAGGGGTTAATTACAGGTTAATTAGACTTGAGCGGCAATAATGAAAGGTAAATTCATAATTAGCAACCAAAAAACTGTAGAAAAAGTCAAGTTATAGTGCCGTTGGCGACGCGGAGCTACCCTATAGTTCTACCCTAAATTGTTTGACAGAAAAGGTTAGAACGGCAGTATGCACCTTATCCCCATTGAACAAGATTCTTGGCAAGATAGTATGTTCTTTTAGGTTACATAGTACGTGGCAGGGTTAGGGTTTCCCTCAAATTAAAGATAAAGTATAGGCTATGAAAATTAGTAAATGGTTTCATGGCAAGGGGGTGGCAGAATGGCACTTCACGCTTTATCCGCATTTGACAAGTTTCTTGGCAAGCACGTATGTTCTGGCAAGAGGTAATATTGCACTGCGCGCACCTGCCACAGGGGTCACAGTAGGATGGCAATCAAGTAATTAGCACTTATCAATAACCATGGTTGATGACAGCAAGGGTATGAGGTTGTTAAAAACTGTTAACCAAAAGTAAACAATGCCTTGTGTTGATGATGCCTTTGATAGAAGGCAGAAGGTGCATCAGGCAAACAACCCCTTAATGTAGGGCTATGTTAAGAAGGAACAAGACTATCAACCACTTACACCAACTGACAGGCTACAGCATCATGGTGTTCGTTTAAGTAAACCATGAAATACTGACTGAAGAGAAAAAAAGGTAATAACGAAAAAGAGAAGTAAAATCATCATCAACTGGTTTTTTCTACACTTTTAGGGGTTCTGATACTGGCAGTCCATGTTTCTTGTCGGCCAAATGGAATGTCCCTTCGCTGTGTTTAGTTCTGACCGGGGGGGGGGGGTTACCCATACGTTAACAAGTTATTGCACTTGCCGGACGGGATATGAACCGTTCAAAACAGATGTACCCGTGCTCTGTCTTGTGAAGATCGCGTATGGAAACCCCTTGTTGGATGGACTTCACGGGTTAATTACACTCGAGCGCCAAAAATTAAAGGTAAATTCATAATTAGCAACCAAAAAACTGTAGAAAAAGTTAAGTTACAAGGCAGTCGCTGCCGCAGAGCTACTATATAGTTCTACCCATAACCGAACTACAGAAATACTGTATAACATTATAACACCGAAAGAGACATTTTGTCATGACTGTGTATAGTGTTATGAAATGATGCTACGTGCACAGACGGAGGGAAAGAAATGCAACGAAGAGAAGCGAGAGATAAAAAGATAAGGAAACAGAGAAATACAAACATTGTAAGAAATGTAATGAAAACAAAACGTTTTAGGAAAATATAACCTTATTACAGGGAAAAAGAGCTGAAAACCCAATATGACGTCATGAAACCCCACTTTCACATCACAAATAGGTATCAATTTCGTCTTCAAATTTTGGTGAAAAACTCCCTTACACCATCCTGCATGCGCAATAACTTGGAACTTGGAGAAAAGTAGTAGTAATTGGAGCCGGCTACCGATGTTGGTGTATTTGTCGTTCATCTGCAGCCCCTTTTTTGGGTTTGAAATGCCACATAGAGCAGGAAATATCATAACATGCTAAAACCTCCTCCCGGTGTTTTACCCCACCCATAACCCTGCTTTCCCACGGTCCTGGTTGTTTCGGCCATAAGTCACTTAGGCCGTAACATCCAAAACAAAGTAAGACGTTATGTTTATGATATTTACCGTTGTTTATGGTATTTACCGTTATTTTTTATGTTTTGCGTACATCCCCAAGGGGCTGGTACTAAACACGGTGCCCATTTTGCACATAAATGTGCTTACGGCCTAAATGACTTATGGCCGAAACGACCCGAATTCGCTTTCCCATTGGTCCCCCTTACCATAGGATAAAGCTCAAAGGTAAATTCTAAGTTAATTATAGCTGACCCCCCAAAAAGAACGTTAATTTGTAAATAAGCAACCAAAATACTATAAAGGAACTGCCATTTCTGGCTAAATACCCGCCATGTATCTATTACTTATATCCACCTAAGTTCTATAGAAAAACGTCAACTGCCATAGCCTATAGCTCACCGTGGACAGCCGGCTTTGATCTACCTAAAAAACTACCATAAAGTTTGCTCAAAATCGTGTTGAATTTTATCAAGATGGGGATAATTTTCGAATAAAAACTCCATAAATATCTAACAGGCTATTTGGGGTTGTTAGATTACCTTATTGAGGGCGAAAATTGAAACTAGGGTAGGCTATGTTACTTGAAAACATTCCATGAACAAAGTTATTTAGGCCTGTACATTTCGCAAAAAAATACCATGACCAAGAAACCTATTCCCGACTGTCTGATAACACTGACACCTAATATACCAACCTTACTGCGGTAGGGAGTCAGTTCGTTGCAAACCCTCCAAAACACTCTGGGGTAATCTACAGGGAACTGAAATTTGAAAACAACTAATTACACGGTATAACTTTTCTCGAACACAAACCAGTATACCTAGATAAGCTCAACAATGGCATATACTCACATTTATCGTTGTAGAACTTTCCGAACGTTCAGGCTTACAAATACAGGCGTAAAAAAATCAAAAGGCCTTCACACATTTCTAGGTCGGTCGTCTGGTTGGAAAGGGAATTCAAGGACCAGAAACACAGCACTTTCACTTCACATGTCTTTGGCGTCCTTGGGAGACAAGTGGCGCCATCTCTTAGTGCTGATGCGCAGAACTCCAATTTTGGAGTTCTGTCCTACATTTCTCTTTTTGGGGGGAGGGGGTGGGTTGTTTGGTTGACACCCTCCATTTATGAAACCAGATAATGAGAAAAAATGAACGAGTGTGCTCATTCAAAGAGTAAATCTTTATTTTTCTAATAAAACGGCAAGTATATTGTCCATTCAGTTACCCTCAGGCTTTTCTATGTCGGTATTCTGTATAACCATAAAATTCGATATACTAAGTTACGGAAAAATAGCAGTACTTTTTACACAATATAGTACGCTGGTCACTGTTCTTTTTTTATGGAATTCTTACGGCTCCAGTAATAGAACTTGGGTCATTATAAATAGGTGTGATAACTAATTAGACGATCACGTTTTCACTACAGTGATTGGTTTCTCTTTAATTAAGGAAGTCTTAATTGCGCGCGGCGCAAGACATCGAGTGTATATGGCATAGGCATAAATTTTTGTTTTACAGGCAAGCACTTGATCCCACATTAATCACTGTTCTGCAAATTTCCATGCTACCCTAAAATGGAGGACTGCCTTTCCTGCAAAAATACAAAACTGAGAAAAATGGTGTTAAAGATTTGTTATTGCACCTTGCTACTGATTTTGTAGTTACTGCAAATGGGGACCCCCTAAATACTCGTTGGAAAGCATCGAAGAATCATTCTGAAACTGCAGTAACTTGTGTATTAGTGTTTCACGAGCCCAATAGGTGGCACATCTCAATTTCGAAAATTGTGTACATACTGCAGTTTTCCATTTTTGGGCAGCATGTTCCTTGAGAGTGTATTCAGTACGGATTGATTTGATCCACCTGATTGTTTTTGTCTAGGTAATCAAATTCTGCATGGCTGGTCTATCTACGTCACGCATGCTCTAACTCGAAAGTAGAGCATGCGTGACGTAGATAGACCAGCCATGCAGAATTTGATTACCTAGACAAAAACAATCAGGTGGATCAAATCAATCCGTACTGAATACACTCTCAAGGAACATGCTGCCCAAAAATGGAAAACTGCAGTATGTACACAATTTTCGAAATTGAGATGTGCCACCTATTGGGCTCGTGAAACACTAATACACAAGTTACTGCAGTTTCAGAATCATTCTTCGATGCTTTCCAACGAGTATTTAGGGGGTCCCCATTTGCAGTAACTACAAAATCAATAGCAAGGTGCAATAACAAATCTTTAACACCATTTTTCTCAGTTAATTTCGCATTTTTGACAATTCTGGAATGTCATGCAAATTCTGCACTTTCCGGCAGGTCTCAATTGCCACGCAAGTTCTGCAATTTTTCTTCCGTGATTAATACCAATCCCACCACAAGGGAGGTAGTTCTGATTATATAATGAGTTTTGATACAATGCAGTTTAGAACTTACTTTCTGGCAATTTAACTGAAGACCGTATTGCAAAGGTTATCATAACTGCCATCCCTCTTCTACTAATGGTAGTCTGGCACTCCGAAGAACCTTTGCATTACAACTAGTTTTGCACATTCCTGAAGTCTCACAATTTCCAGCATCGTGGAGAGGTTTCTAGTGAGAAATACAAACTGGTAACTAGGATAAATTGCAAAGGACCCTGGTACTAGATCCTCTTGGAGGTTTACAGAAGCAGAACATGCTAAAGAGCGCTAGTGAAAAGTCCTGATAAGGACCTGTATTAGTAGCCTATGCTAAAGGACTTGGGTGAAAGCTTCTGTGATAGGACTTGATAACCTCAACTTTGGTAACAACCTGTTAGAAGATTTTGGATTCAGAGGAGCTTCTCAGAAAAGGTAAGGGTGGAATAACTTACTGACCAAAAAATTAATGCAACATACATATTTAACAAGTGAAGTTCTTAGTTTTCAAGTTTAGTGGTGCTTGATGAAAGAAACTGACCAAAAATTAATGCAACATGCATCTTCAACAAGTGTAGTTCTTAGTTTTTAGGCTTAGTTATGCTTGATGAAAGAAAATCAAACGTGTTTTCATAAAATTATTGTTCATGTTGTGAGACATGGCCGTAAGTTGAGAATCCTTCCATGGACAAGGAAAACCCACTCCTTAGATCATCAGTTCCAGTTATCTTATGTGGAAAAACCTTCATGAATGTGGACAGTCACATACTGTAGAATGTGACTTGAAAGCCAAGACAATAAGTTACATGGAACCATTCTTGAATGAAATAAATTACATGGAACCATTCTCGAACTGAACCATTTCTGAATACAATGTGGACACAGTGATGTAATGTGACTCGAAAGTCAAGAGACTAAGTTACCCTTCTCTTCTCTCTTCTCCAATGTAACATCATAACATAGGGACTATGTACAGTACATTAGCTGAAGGAATCATCCCAGTATGTGGCCCGGATAACCATATTAAATAAAACCAATCTTTACCAAACATCATCTTTATGTCCAATTTTTTTGCTTGATCAACAGTAATGACATGTAGAATCATAACATAATTAAAAGTCAGTCTAAAACATTTATGCACGACAATTATTGAAGATATCTATACTTAAGGATCCATTACTTGTTCCTTTTATAATTTACATAGTTTAATTTGTCTTCAGTTAACCAAAACTTGCTAGTCACTGTTGCTGAAAAAAAAAACCTGAAGTTAATGGTAAATCTCGTGTGTTTCGTCAAGACATGTTTGAAAAAGTGTACCATTTTGCGTCTCCTCTTCTAAGTATCTGTACAACTGGAATCAAAACTGTCATTCAGTTGTCCGTCAAATCACAGAAATCCACATTACACATAACAGAGAATAAAACTTACACAAGTCTTTTATCACCTATCCCAGACGCAAGTTCCAACAGGGGGAACTTAAGGATCAACCACTGCACTTTCACTAGATTTCAAAGCCTTGACCAGGCACTTTCAGAGCCTCGACGAAGTGCTGGAAGATGGTGCTCAAGTATTCGGCCATTTCGTCTCTGTCATCCAGGGGATTGTTGCTGACCCAGCCAGGACAGAGTACTGTGTTGACGACATCCACAACAATCCTGTCGGCAACTTCCTTGTCCTTGCCCTTCAGCAGGATATTCAAGTAATCTAGGATGTCAGGGCCAAAAGAGGACAGGACTAGGTTGATGAGTTGACCCTGGTCTGCTCCTGGGTTCATGTTAGAGAACTTGACCTGTGAAAGGGATGGACAGGCTGTGAGACTTCTACTGAATGCGAGGAATAACATTCATCTTAAATGTTTCAGCATCTCTTAATTCATAATCTAATATAATGAAAATACAGCATCAGATAAGAAAACAATAGTTGCGCTTACTGCAAGATTTACTCAAGTTAATCTCCGAGTCTTCTTCCTTGACAGCTTACTCATACATTAACTTACTACCACCACTACTATTATCGTAAATGTTCTCAATAACGGAAATTTTGTCCTTATAAACCTTGCTGGTACTATTATACTCTTGCTGTCCTTATTACTCTTCAACTATAGCTACGGTTTATCCTTCTTTAAAAAGATTCATGGACACTCCCTCTTCATTAAGACCCTATTTTGGTTAGGTCTTGGGTTTCAATGATAGCACTTAATTGCACTTTGAGTTTCAGGACAATCTTTGGATGAATAAAGGAACCTTGTCAATATAGCTACGAGGATGAATATCACATCATTCAAGACTTGTTAAAGAAGATACTAGCATCGATAGACAAGCTGTAAGGGAGACTATTTTATGGAAATAATTGACTGATGTTTACTGCCATTAAGCTAGATTACATGTGGTATCTAATGCTCTCAAAGGGACCTCTTCACTCGGAATGCGTCACATAATGAGAGATAATACTCAACAAAGCAAAGCGTAATTCCCAAGGAGAGCAAAACACTTACCTCCAACCGCCGTTGATCTAAAGTCAGCTGGATGGGAAGGCCAAAGATGTCTCCAACACAAAATCCGCCATTATTACTCGTTGCCAAGGTGACTTCCACTGAAATTTTTAACTTGTGGATTGCAATCCTGTTTGACGGAGAAGGGATACAATTAATTAAATACAGACAGTACCCTACTTACGAACATTCAACTTACAAACATTCAGAGATTCCAATAAACGGGATCATAAATTAAAATTGCGTTCAGAGCACTCCACCCGTAAGTTCAAATTTTGTTTTGCGTGCCTATTCTGAACATATAGCATTGTACGTATAGTGTTTCGGGATGAAAAAAAAGTACGGTACTTTACTGATTTTATATCATACTGTACTTAAACAGGCATGAAGAGTACAGTAAACCAACTTACAAACAATTCAACACGAATTAGATATGCTAAAGGTATGAGACATCCTCAACCCTTATTACCAAATTGCTGGAGGGACTTGAGGAACACATCTCCCATCCAAGTGCCCCTTGGGTCTAGTGTCGCTTGAACAGTTGGCTTACAAACAAACAAACAAACTCTGCTGTACTGTGGTTAGCCCTACTAAGGGTCCCGTAAGTGGGTTAAGGTGCTAAACATGATAGGAGACTTAATGTGGATTATAGATTCTATTCCAAACAGATGGCAGAATATATATATATATATATATATATATATATATATATATATATATATATATATATATATGTATGTATACACACACATATATATATACATCCAAAATACTCTGAAATATCGAAGTCATTGTACCTTGGGTACAACACCCAAAGTTTATTATAACTGTTAAGTTCTTCTGCGCCAACTAGGATTCGAACCTCTTGATGAAAAGAGCTAACATTCAGAAGTGTTAGAAGGAATGAGTCAGAGTAAGAACTAGGAAAGTGAGGATAAATGTAATGAAAGAGCTACTGGACAGGCGGGGCTACACCACTTAGTAAGCAACAGAGTATGCATATTAGAGGTGAATGGTGCAGCATTTAGTAAGGAGTTTCGAAGTGCTGTTGATGAGTTTCTTGCGTAGGCACAGTGCAAGGTCTGGGGTCCGATTTCCAAGGAGAGCTAGAATTCTTTGGGTAAGTTCCATTATATCCCAATGTATTTCTGTTGACCTAAGCAGTATTTAAGGTACCTGGTATTTAGGCAACTGCATTTGTTTGCGATCACACTAGAGAGGGGTAAGGGGCCAGCAACTTCAGCCCAAAAGACTCACTGAGTTACATATAGTTAACACCTCCTAAAACCATCCCCTCTGTATAATTTAACCTTTGTGAATAACAGCGTGTATTTATGTATGTATGTATGTGCATATATATATATATACATATATATATATATATATATATATATATATATATATATATATATATATATATATATAGGCATGAGAAGGGCGCAGGAACACATACAGAACCAGTACACACATTTATTCGTCTACGCGTTTCTTGACCCGTGGTCACATCATCAGGACAACATCTACAGTTATAAATTAAAAAGGGACATTCAGCATAAATAGTTAAAAGTAAATATACACAAAACATAAAAAAACTTAAAATAGAAAATCAGTTGAACTTAAACAATCGCACTTAAATACAATTACACTAACGTTCCTGTGAGGGAGACCACTGATCTTATTTTAACCAAATTGTTCCCCACTCGTGATTTTATATATTGTAATTTTAATTATGAATCTTTTAAAACACTCTTAGAGTTAGCCGTGCTGGACACGGCATTTGTTTTCAATAACCAACTTTTTAAACAGATCGATGGGATGGCGATGGGGTCTCCTCTCGGCCCCACCTTTGCTAATATTTTCATGTGCTCCTGGAGGAGCACATAATGGAAGAGTGCCCCTTGTCTTTCTGCCCTTATTTTACGCCAGGTACATAGACGACACATTCGTTCTACTGAAAAATGAGTATGATGCTGATAGATTTTTAAACCTAGCCAACAACTTTCACAATAATATTAATTTTACTATAGAAAAGGAACAAGACGGTAAGTTGGCTTTCCTTGATGTTTTAGTTACCAGAGATAATGACAATTTTAATACGACTATTTTTAGGAAAAGTACATTCACCGGACTGGGCTCCAATTTTTATAGTTCTTGTTTTATTAACTTTAAAATTAACTCTGTTCATACCTTAGTACATCGGGCTCTATCTCTAACTTCTAACTGGCTTTCTTTTCATTCTGAGATTCTCTTCCTTAAGCAGTACTTTCATAACAACTGTTTCCCTGCCCGTTTAATATTTAAGGTTATTAGAAAAGTTCTTGATAAAAAACTTGCACCCTTAATGCCTAAATGTAATGTACCTAAACTTACTATATATGCAAGCCTCTGTTTTTTACCTAACAATCAAAATTTTGCTTAGGAGCTTTCTAAAATTATTCAAAAACATATTGGTGCTCTTGACATTATATTAATACCAAAAAATCCTAAAACCATTGGTTCTTTGTTTCCCTTCAAGGATCGGCTCTGTCCCTTGATGACGTCGAGCGTCGTATATGAGTACAAGTGCCCCAGATGTAGTTCCGGGAATTACGTTGGTTCGACTCGGCGTCTCCTCAAGGTCAGGGCCGATTCTCACATGGGCGTGAGTTATCGTACGGGTTGCAGATTATCTAATCCCGAACTTTCAAATATAAGATCCCACGCTAGAGGTTGCAAGACGCCAATAAAATACAACAACTTCAGAATAATTGGCCAAGCTAAGGAACCTGGAGAACTGCTTCTCTTGGAAAGTCTCAACATCAAAAGAATTGTACCGGCGCTAAATTGCCAATCATCGGCTGTTCCCCTGTTCATAGCATGATGCGATTGTTTGTTTACATTTGTCCGCCTCCTCCCCCTGTTTTTATGCTGTTTTCTTTTAGTGTGTTTTCCTCTTTCATCCTGAGAGGTGCGCCTTCTGCTCTACCTTTTAAGTTTATTTTAAGTTCCTTTTATTAAGCTCAGTTTTTATTAAGTTCATTTTAAGTTTTCTTTTATTGGTTCTTTAATGTGTAAATGTATTTAAGTGCGATTGTTTAAGTTCAACTGATTTTCTATTTTAAGTTTTTTTATGTTTTGTGTATATTTACTTTTAACTATTTATGCTGAATGTCCCTTTTTAATTTATAACTGTAGATGATGTCCTGATGATGTGACCACGGGACAAGAAACGCGTAGACGAATAAATGTGTGTACTGGTTCTGTATGTGTTCCTGCGCCCTTCTCATGCCTACTATAGTGCCCTCCGATGTGTGGAATATATATATATATATATATATATATATATATATATATATATATATATATATATATATATATATATATATATATATATATATATATATATATATAATGATACCTGTAAAAGTGTGCATTCACGACGAAGGATGCTTATATCAATAAAATATATGGAAAGAGAGAAGCCTTACTTACAGGCAGGATCCTTGCTAAACATTTACACGGGCTATACGCCCCCCACCCCAACATACAAAATAGTACATTTTCATACATTATATATACACGTATATATGTATGTATGAGAGAGAGAGAGAGAAGTTAAGGTACTTGACACTCGAACCATACTTACAGCAAAGGTCCTTTTCCAGCGAAAGGTAAGTTTAAGAGGTGTCCTCCCGAGCTATACTTGCCCACGTCTAGGGACACTTTGTCAAAAGTCACCGAAAATTTCAAGTTTTCTTTTCTTTGGTTCAAAATTTTGACTTTCATATCAAGAGTCCCACTCAGCGTAATATCGGACAAGGAGAGGGCAACGCTGCAAAGGAGTAGAAATTAATGTTACACTTTACAAAGGAGTGGAAATGCATGTTGAACGTTACAAAGGAGTGGAAATAAATGTTACACTTTACAAAGGAATGGAAATACATGTTAACGTTACATAGGAGTGGAAATATGTTAAACGTTACAAAGGAGTGGAAATACATGTTGAACGTTACAAAAGAGTGGAAATAAATGTTGAACGCTACAAAGGAGTGGAAATATGTTAAACGTTACAAAGGAGTGGAAATACATGTTGAACATTACAAAAGATTGGAAATAAATGTTGAGCGCTACAAAGGAGTGGAAATGCATGTTAAACGTTACAAAAGGCTGGAAATAAATGTTATAAGTTACAAAGAAGTGGAAATACATTTTACACTTTACAAAGGAGTGGAAATACATGTTAAACGTGACAAAGGAATGGAAATAAATGTTAAACGTTACAGAGGAGTGGAAATACAAGCTGAACACTGCACAGGAGTGGAGTTGCAAGAATCGCTGTAAAGGAGCAGAAATAAAGCTTAAATGCTACAAACAAGCGGGAATACGCATCAAATACCACAAAGGAGTAAAAATACAGGATAAACTTTGCAAAGGATTGGAATTAAAAGAATTGCTGCAAAGGATTAGAATTGCACGTTAGATATTGCAAAACGATAGAAATACAAGCTGAGCTTTGCAAAGGGGTGGAAATACAAGTATATTGTGGTTTGTCATGCATTAATTATATTTCTTTGCTTTAATAATTTTCGTGATTTAATTGGTCCCACCTGCCCAAAATTTGCAGGGGAGAGGGGTCAAGTGCATTCACGCCTTGCCCCACCCTGCCTATGCCCATGGTTTTTCACCCGTTGGGTGCCTGGAACAGATTCAAGCCCTACTATAATCAGGAAGCCAAAATCAATTTAACATTTCTGACCCTAATGAACAAATCTAGCAGATTCCATAAGGGTTCGCGTTGTCAGAAGTAAATTTAACCGAGTATTTTCAGTGCCATAACCGAAGCCTGATTTAACAATTTAACAAAGGCACTTGCCACGGCAGCATCCTTTTAATTTTTAAGCCAGATCACTTAAATTGACATTATATTCTTCCGTTCCAGAACAGGAGAATAGGTGAGCTGTAAATGGTTTTTCTTCAAGATGGGCGTTCAGGAATAAAGTTTTGGGGATTGTTATTATTATTATTGTTATTATTATTATTATTATTATTATTATTATTATTATTATTATTATTATTATTCAGTAGACGAAACCCATTTACATGGAACAAGGCCACCAAAGGGGCCACTGACTTGAAATTCAAGCTTCCAAAGAATGTTGGTTTCAACCTCACACTGCAGCAGTAACTGATCACGACACAGAGCCAGTGATTTTTCATCGCCCTGTGGGGAGACGCGAACCCGCAACATCTGAGTGGCATGTTAAGACACTAACCACTACACCTGCGGACCGGCTAAGTGAAATCGTAGATGCATTTAGTGACCATTCATTTTCATTCCTGCACTATTTTTCTAACATTCATGAGATTCTATAAATCAGTTTTAAGTCGCAGCAGAAGGAAATTGAAAATCAATATCACAGTAGTATAGAACTGTCAACTCTCTTCCAGTAAGGTGAAAAAAAAAAAATAATAATAAGATAATTCACTGTCGTGCAGCGAATGAGATCTGTTCGCAAGCCACTGACTTAAGTCAGCTTATAAACAAGACGACGGGATTCTGACATTCGTTTTACCCCTGTTGTTCTGTCGCTGCTTCCCGTCATTTCAACAAGAACAAATAGGTCTTTCTCGCCACTTACCTTGCACCGCCATTATCATATGAGAGCGTCGGCAGAGCAGGGATGTGGAGGCCTTCATATTTCTGTAAGAGTTTTTTTAACGCGGCTTCAATAAGGACATGAAGAGATGGATTATTTCCATCGTACCCACTATCCAGGTTGTCGTTTGATCCTGTGGATACAACGAAATGAGATTCATTATTCACTGCTCTGAATTTTCAGCAATCTTCAGGGAACAAGACAGCTTCACACACACACACACACACACAAACCAAATCACTTATCAATTATAATTCTCTCTGGGAATAAGTTATTCCCAAGGTATAGTGAATTCGACATAAACGATATTTGTTGCTTATATATATATATATATATATATATATATATATATATATATATATATATATATGCATACATACATATCATGTATATATCTATATAATGTATGTGTATATATATATATAATGTATATATATATATATACATATATATATATATATATATATATATATATATATATATATATATATATATATATATATATATATATATATATATATATATATATATATATATATATATATATACCTCATTTCCTTTTTTCTAATTCGTAGCAGTACATTTTCTTGAAAGAATTTCCAATTTTTTTCTTTTTATCAAACCAGCCCCTTTTTCTAAATAAATCTTGTTTTCATAAATAGTGAAGCGCTGAAGATGAAGTTTACTCAAACAGAAATCTGCTTATGTAACAAGTCCACAAGAGGCCACTGACTTGAAGTTCAAACTTTCAAAGAATATTATGTTGTTCGTTAGGAAGAAGTGAGAGGAGTTAAAGGGAAATACAGAAAGATCTCACTTATTAAAAAAAAAAAAAAAAAAAAAACAAATAAATAAATAAATACATACAAATGTACTAAAATGCAAGCAGAATAGTATTATGGTAGTGAATGGATTGCATCTTCGCTTGATCTTTTGAAGTTCCAACTGCGCGACATCCTCAAGTAGGGGGACCGTTGCAGTGAGCATGCGCAGTGCATATCTGTATCGCGGACCGGCGCGCGCAACCTTCTATTCCATAAACTTTCGTTGGGTGTCAGATATCTTCGTCACGATGGACGCTGCAATTACCCTGTACCGTCCGCTTGTTTTCATAAGCGTAACTGATTGAGAGAACGAAGATTCAAATAATTGAAATCTGTCTTCTTCATCCTCACAAGGCGCGTGAAGGTACAATGCACTATTATTTAATTTTGCAAACTGTTTCCAATTCTGCTTTTTTTTTTTTTTTGCTATGAGGAAACAAATGCTTACACTTGATCACAGCGTTGCAGGCTAATATTTGGAAAAATTAATCCTTCCTAGAAGCCGCCACTACCGCTCAGTTATACCTGTGCAGTTATGCCTGCACAATCGGCCTTTGCAGGCAAAGCTGAAGCCACTACTCTCAGTTATACCTGCACAGTCGGCCTGCGCAGGCAAAACTGAAGCCACTAACGCTCAGTTATGCCTGCGCAGATATGCCCGCACAGTCGGCCTGCGCATGCAAAACTGAACCCACTAACGTTCAGTTTTACGTTTGCAGTTATACCTGTGCAGGTAAAACTGAACGTTAGTGGGTTCAGTTTTGCCTGCGTAGGCCGACTGTGCAGGCATATCTGCGCAGGTATAACTGAGCGTTAGTGGCTTCAGCTTTGCCTGCGCAGGCCGACTGTGCAGATATAACTGAGCGTTAGTGGGTTCAGTTTTGCCTGCACAGGCCGACTGTGCAGGCATAACTGCGCAAGTATAACTGAACGTTAGTGGCCTCTGTTTTGCCTGCACAGGCCGACTGTACAAGCATAACTGCGCAGGTATAACTGAACGTTAGTGGCGTCTTTAAGAAGTTGCTGTGTACAAAAAAGATTAAAGTATTTTGTTACTCTCTTATTCACAATTTACTTTCACGTGTAAAGAGAGTAAGCCAATTTTCGGAAGGATATGTTATTCCTAAAGAATAATATACTGCTGCATACCAAGAAACGTTTACTGAGAATCTTTTGCCCAGAATCTGCAAATGAATATTAAGAATGTGCACTGCTAATTGTTGAATTAGCTCGGGATATCAGCAAGTGGCACCGATACTCAGAATCAGCTGGGGACATTCAGTGCCTCCCTTCTGACTCAATTTCTGGTCGGCATTAAAATCTTGCTCTGGCCTTAATCCACTACAGATGATGATGAACCTTTTTATAATGAAGGCTATTCTTTTGGTTTTGGAGAACTCTTTCTGAACATTCTGCTGTTGCGTTTGATTCTTTTCCAATGACAAAAGCGAAATGTATGATACTTTGACATTTTACAATGAATTTGGAAGTAATTTTCACAAAGTCTTCTGCCCTCGGAAGTGAAAAGATAATAATTCTGTTTGTATCTTCCGTCTTCCGAGATTCTGGAACTTGCATCGTTAACAAACCGGTGTTTTAATCTGCTGCTGCATCTGAAAATCTGTCGTGCATTATGAATCTAATGCATGTTAATTACAATTATATGGACTCAACACTCACAGGTTATTTGATACAGGACTTGACGGGAGGTACAGTAAAAGGAACGAAATGGATTGCGGCTAGGGGCCGAAGGGGCGCTGCAAAGAACCTTAATACCTGCAGTGCACCGCGTGAGGTGCACTAAAGGCACTAAACTCCTACGGGGTTCATCAGGGGTACTTGAGGGAGCCGTTTCAAAGGCATATCCCGACTACTACTACTAATACTACTGGATTGGTTGGACAGCAAGATGGAAGAAAGGAAGCGGAGTGGAGGTAAAGCACAGGCTGAAAAGTCGAAGGGATGCTACAACTTTTAATATTGCCTACAGTGCACCACGTGGGGTGCACTGGTGGCACCACCTCCCTAAGGGGCTTTACGTGCATGCATTGTCGTGTCAAGGAGGCAGTTCTGAAAACGCTATTGCAAAAATAACTAGTAATTAATACATATAGGCTACATATATATTTTTGGGGGCGTTCCTACTCCCCTTCCTGTCCCTCCGCCCCTTCCCACCCCTAAGTTCAACAAACTATGTTAACGGCTTAGAAAAAAAAATCAATGCCAAATTCTAAAAAAAAAAATATATATGAAAATACACCCAAATAACCATATTTCATTAGGCATACATCTCAACCATTAGAACGTTTTTTCTTTTGGGGGGAGGGGGGAGGGGGGGTCCAAAAGTCAGCTGCAGTAAAGCAGACTATTCAGTCTTTACGCTTGTGGTAGTTCCTCGTTGGGCAAGTGGGTTTCGTTCTCAGCTAGCACTCTGCTGGTCGCGAGTTCGAATCTCCGACCGGCCAATGAAGAATAAGAGGAATTTATTTCTGGTGATAGAAATTCATTTCTCGTTATAATGTGGTTCGCATTTCACAATAAGCTGTAGGTCCCGTTGCTAGGTAACCAACTGGTTCTTAGCCACGTAAAATAAATCCAATCCTTCGGGCCAGCCCTAGGAGAGCTGTTAACCAGCTCGGTGGTCTGGCTAAACTAAGATATACTTAACTTTTTACGCTTATGGGCTTATGATAATTTTCTTTTAATCACTGCTGTAAATTTACTTTTCATAACAGAATGCTGGATTCGGCGCCATTTTGAAGCTGAACAATTGTACTTTCTTTTGCTGCATTTAAAAAAAGTAACCAATAAATTTATGTAGTCAGAACGATACAATGAAGATAGTCGAGTGTCAATGATTTTTACTTTTCGTCAAAGAAATATGTTCCAGTTTCATCCAACTCAATCATTTCTTCTCACCTGAGTCAGGCTCTTGTTCGAGTTCTTCATTGGCGTCTTCGCAGTTCGTGGGGACTGATACCATTAGCATAAGGAACAGAAAGACCTTCAATTTGACCATTGTGATTCCTGTTTAAGAAAGAAATACTGATTAATATAACCATGACGTGCATAAACTCATATTGATATAAGTAACACACACACACATATATATATACATACATATATATACATGTATATAATTATATACAATATATATATATATATATATATATATATATATATATATATATCGTATATAATGATATATATGTATATATATATCCACAGAACATTATCAGATACAGCAAGGTACCAGACCACACTCTCTCTCTCTCTCTCTCTCTCTCTCTCTCTCTCTCTCTCTCTCTCTCTCTCTCTCTCTCTCACACACACACACACACACACACATACATATAATACATATGCATATGCGAATGTGTTTGTGTATACTGAACTAGTTACTACTGAATACGAAACATATGTATATGCTAATATGTTTATTATAAAAATTATCATAAAAAGCACACTGATAAACGTAGACGCACATGCACGCCACAGGCAACTGTGCTTGAAAATAAGCCCACATGCGGGCCTCCAAATCTAAGCCCAAAGATTTCGATGCAGGCACACAGGGGCATATAATAATAATAATAATAATAATAATAATAATAATAATAATAATAATAATAATAATAATAATAATAATAATAAAAGTTCATTATAAGACATTGAAAAATCACTCGCATCTCTTTAGCCTCCATTACCTCCTCGCCTGACTCGTCAAAAAACACAATTAACGAAAGCTTTCTCTTGATAACATTTTGATAAGAGGGATTCAAAACAACGAAACCATCGCTAATCGTACCCCAGATTATCATTCTGTTGACGGAATGAAAATACACCAATCTGACCTTGGGCGAGATTATACCTGGAGTCTCTTCTCCAGGCTATCGTACATTTTCATTTTTCTGTAGAAGAAAACTACCGAGATGGCTTTGTGCGTCCGCACTTTTTCTGTCCGCACTTTTTCTGTCCGCACTTCTCCTGTCCGTCCTCAGAAAAACTACCGAGGCTAGAGGGCTGCAAATTGGCAGGTTGATCATCCACCCTCCAATCATCAGACATACCAAATTGCAGCCCTCTAGCCTCAGTAGTTTTTATTTTATTTTAAGGTTAAAGTTAGCCACACTCGTGCTTCTGGCAGCGATATAAGATAGGCCGCCACCGGACCGCGGCTCATACAGCATTATACCGAGACCACCGAGTGATAGATCTATTTTCGGTGGCCTTGATTATACGCTGTAGAGAAAACTCGCATTTTTTACTTGTTATCTCCAGTTCTCTTATCGCGAGAGAGTCTTGTTTTCTGATCGTTGCTAGGACGCTGATAAGTCAGCTAGCTCATGGAATCGTCGATAAGGAAATAAGAGATCAACAGACACGGAGATGCAATAATGTCTCGGCCTTTCACAGATTCTCAGTCTACCTGTCTCTGAGTACGAATTATCAGCTAACGAAAGCAAAGAAAGAAATGAGAATGATAACATTTTACTCGTATCTTTCACCATTCTTCTATTCTTCTTTACCTTTCCCTGATTTATGGACAACAATGGTACTGTCTTCTTCACTCTCATATTCTCACTTTCAGACACTGTCACCCCTCAAACGTGCATCAAAAAATAAATATATATGTATGATGACTTTTTTATCCTTCATTTTACTTAGCCGTCGATACTCATCATATAATACAACTCTAATTTTTATTCTTCCCTAAAACTTCAGCAATTCTCATACTGCCTCTTCAACTATGATTCATGTAAGAATTGATCCTGTAATTTGACTTTCCAATAACTAAATGATGAATTGAGTCAAGCATTTCCATTCTTGGACATCTGTACTGATATCCATATTTTTTTGTTTTCTTTTAACGTGCTTTTTTCCCATTTTTTGTATGGGGTAAGCACGATGCCCTCTTTTGAAGGACTTTGATTTGGCTTTGGGGCGAACCGTAGTCTCGAGCGGCTGCCCTGCCTGACATCGCTTAGACTCCGGTAGCGCATGTACGTGTATCGTACCAATCACCAGCTCCCTTTCTCCCAGCAGCGAGGAGAGTTGAGCGGTTAGGTCGACAGTTCGAGACGTGTGAGGTGTCTGTTATGTTTTTAGATGTTGGAGTGGCCTTGCTTGTGTGTGTATTAGTCTGTAACACCCATTTACTTTTAAGCAAACCTATCCGTTGATTCCATACACAATCCTGGGGTGTCTACACGGATAGCAAAGTGTCCGCCTCTCTGACCGGTCGGCTGCGGATTTGAACCCGCGCCACAGACCGCTATGAAGTCCGAAGCTGCTGCTCTACCGAACTGGCCATCGAGGCTCTGTACTGATATCTATATTATTTATCATATTATTCATATCAATATATACTTCAAAATATTTTTCCTTGCAAAGACTTCTACACAATTTCTTGTCACCCACACAGATAACTAACAACCAAGTACACAATTCGCAGCATAGATCGACAGAGGCACACTCGGGATTAGAACCCAGAGCCTCCTGCTGGTAAGGCGAGGATCCTAAACACTAGGCTATAATGATCTTTACATATGTACATGCAATGCGTCTGTGAATATTTCTTTCCTTCTACTGTCAAGCTTTGGAATTATGTTCCTGCTTCTGTTCTTAGAACCTGCATTCTTTTTAAAGCCCTTTTTGCTTTTCCTATTTATATATGTATATATATAATGTATTTTTATGTATATATGTGTGTGTGTGTATATATATATATATATATATATATATATATATATATATATATATAAAATAAATAATCAGCTTCCAGCAACATGCAGTATCATAAGTGTGAAAAGACCCATATATTTTGTAAATAAAATACAAAACCCGTAAAAGAGCTTTAGTTTTCGTAAACAACACCGAACGAACATACTTGCTCAATTTCACCTTTAGAATTCAATCCAAACTCACCTTTTGGGGCAAAACAAACAGAATGATAACAAGATCTTGTTCTGGAACAGCTGTACAAACGATGGTGCCTAGTGTTAGCTGATGACTGGGACCACACACTTTCCCGGAGTCAAGCTCTGTTATTCTTAGGTACTTATGTGGCTGTAATTAGATGTTTTATCAGTTACCCTGACTGATAAGCAGTAATTGACCTTCAGTTCGCCTCTTCGCAGTGACATTGAGTCTGAAGACTGATGAGGTTCTCTTATCCGCTGATTTTTCAGCGACCTTTCGTCTTCCCCTCATTCTAATCAGTCGCTTTTAACTTAGAATCACAACATTCTAGTCAGTCGCTTTTAACTTAGAAGTCTTGCAATGTTATAACTTTTAAACATATTCTTCGTCTCTTAAAACAACGCTGAACAGTTAAAGGTTAACACTGACTGATTATGGCTACTAGAACTGGCGTCACAACATCTAGGTTATTGACGCCGTAAAGGTTAACAACTTTGTAGGTTTACAACTTTGTAAAATTTGGGGCACCAGGGCTGCTCAGAGGCAAAAAAGTAAAATAGAAAGAGTTAATTCAATCCGAAATGATATCAAAAGGTTGTTCGAGGAATTAATGAGTAAAAATTGAATGAAAAAAAACTTCATCAAAAGGTATTCCTTGCAAAATAAAAAATTGAAAGCAGCATAAGAAAGTCAATTGGTTTCAAGAGTTTTTCAGTCTATCTTCAAACTCGAAAACTCTTCCTCACTTTACACACACATACACACACACACACACACACAAGCAGCGTAAGGAACTCAAAGTTTCAAAAATTTACTTTTAGTTTCTTTCTGTCAAGAAACTTGTCATAGCCCTCTTGGCTTACCTGAGCGATGCAGTTTGAAAATATATGTATATATATATATATATATATATATATATATATATATGTATATATATATTAATTGGTTTAAAAATTCCTTTAAATTCACTTGTTCTGTCAATTATACAAATTGGAGGTCATTACAGCATGACGCGTAAAAGTTTGATTATGAAATCAATATAGGATTTTCGTTAATCGTGTAATGTCCAGTAATATTCGCGTTATCTTATCTCATTAGAACTGATATTACAGTTAATGAATGCATAATGTTACGAAAATCATTTGGTATTCTTAAAATTCCTTGTATTTCCAAAATGGTGTTTCTTTATTATATATTTAGGAGATAGAGGAGTATATGGCTCATAAATTTAAGAATCCATTATTAAAGCAATAAGTATTAAACTACTTTAATCATCTAAAAATTATACAAAATGTTCGCTGCTTAAAAGTTACGTCGTGTACTGCCAATATTTGAACCAAGCACTTTGAAATCAACAGCAAGAGTCCGTGCTGGCATAAAGGGATGGTGGCCGCAATAAATTCCAGCGTAAGTACTGGATTGTTATATATATTTTCCTTCTTACTATCACCCTTATTCTATCTTTGCCTTTCCTTTTAATAAATGTTCTATACCCGCTTTCATTTTGTCCTTGGTATTCTGCTTAATCGTTCCTTCAAAACTTTCATTTCTGTCTTCTTACTTAAGAAATTAACAGTCAGATGAATAAAATTTCTTGTCAGTTTAAGTCTTAATTTTACCTTTATTTTTTAGTCCAACATTCTGTTTACATAATTCTTAGCTTTCTTCGGAAGACCATCAGTTCAAAATGATTTCCCCAATTGGATTTTTGCTTTTCCAGTTATCATTTTCAGTCCCGATTCCTTTATGACTATTCTCGTTACTCTAGTTTACAAATTTCGTTTTTTCCAAACGCCTTCTTCAGCATCTCTTCCGAACGCTGTCAGTCAGCTGGGCTTTCCTGTGGTCTGCCTGAATCGCCTCCAGCTGCCTTCGAGTCATGGAAGAAGAAGAAGAAGAAGAAGAAGAAGAAGAAGAAGAAGAAGAAGAAGAAGAAGAAGACTTACTTTCCCACCCTGACCCCCTTTCAAAAACCTCCCCACAAAAAAAAACTAAAAAAAAAAAGAAAAAATACTTCTTGGCAAGAGAAACAAGGCCAAGACTTTTAATTAACTCAGGAAACCAAAGTCTTCTATTCAGTCCGAAAAGGGGCGTACGAGAGGAATAAACGTGGCTGAGAGAGAGAGAGAGAGAGAGAGAGAGAGAGAGAGAGAGAGGGGGAGTTAGAGAAACGAATGGAAGAGGAGAATCTCAAAAAAGGCAATTTGCACCCATTGGAACCCTCACCAGTTGTCAGGTAGTGAAATAGCGTCCTGAATATTCGGCCATTTATCAAGGGAAGCATCTCTCCTTTTTTGCTGACTCGGGCTATAAGCTTCTTCCCGCCATTCCGGGAATAAAAAAAAAGGATAAAAAAATTTGGATATTGGTGGGACGAGAGTCAACAGCGGCGGCGCTATCATAAATCACTTAATATTACATAAAATAACATCGACTCCGGAGAATTCCGGAGAATTGAAAGTCTTTATGTTCAGCTGAAATTGGGCGAGGAGTCAGCGCCACCGGGTGCGCGGGGCCACCATCCATAACACTGATGGCTTACTTCAATAACGGCGGTCGAGCCCCTCCAGAGATAGCTAAATCACTCTCTCCGCCGTCGTTACTGTCATTATTAACGGAGCTTGATGTCATTATCATCGATGGAAGTTCACTTAAGAGGTTATGGACGCATTCGGGAATCTCCCCCAAAAAGGCCGTTCCAGTTTTGCGCGGGCTGGTGTTTTCTCCCCGAGATTCTAGGCCGATGGGTCTAGGGCTCAATGGACGCTCCTCGGTCGTCTCTGATTCTGTTTCGTTTCCGGGTGAATTATGGCGCCTCGCGGACATCTGTCTGTCAAGCCGTCTTGGCCCATTTGGCATCTCTTCGTATGGCACCGCGCCGTGGCGATATGAATCGCACGGGTTCGATCCGCGGAAATACAGAAGAAGAAACGCGTTTAAAAAAAAAGGAATCTACTCTTCTTTGTGCTTACAGAAGAATTCTTCAAATTATGGCTATAATGCGTAATCCTATACTACTGGTAATACAATAATAATAATAATAATAATAATAATAATAATAATAATAATAATAATAATAATAATAATAACGCATTGAAAACGTAAACACAAGTCAAAGGTCGCCAAAAGAGTCTGGAGGAGGTCTGGTCGTGTGGGGAGAACTGGAGAATACAGACTGGTATGAATACCGTATAATGTGGAAGTTTCAGAAAAGAAGTAGATAAAAAAAAAGCCTAACAAAATGCTTGCTTGGTTATTGGTATGAAAGCAGAGTTAGAATGACAGGGGTCTTGATATTAAGGAACTATAAGAATACTTGGATGATACCTGTATTTGAAACTGAACGACCTTGCATGTATTCTCAACCATCTACTGTATCTGCATGCTGTATTTTTATGCAACCATAGACAGGAGCAAGGTATTGTTATTATTAATATTATTATTGTTATAACTGTATTTGGTATTGAATGACCTTACATGTATTTTAAACCTTCTATTGCACTTGCATACTGTATTTGTATGTGGTTATGACCGTAATGAAGTATATTATTATTATTATTATTATTATTATTATTATTATTATTGTATAATTAGGAAAAAGACCTTCTTTAATACAGGTTTAGTTAAACAAAATGGCAGTTTCAACAGCATTTACTATATACAATAAATGCTGTTGAAACTGCCATTTTGGTTAACAAAACCTATTGTTATTATTATTATTTTTATTGTTATTATTATTGTAAAATTAGGAAAAAGACCTTTAATACAGGTTTTTTAAACAAAATGGCAGTTTCAACAGCATTTACTATATAAAATAAATGCTGTTGAAACTGTCATTTTGGTTAACAAAAGCTATTATTATTATTATTATTATTGTAAAATTAGGAAAAAGACCTTTAATACAGGTTTTTTAAACAAAATGGCAGTTTCAACAGCATTTACTATATAAAATAAATGCTGTCGAAACTGCCATTTTGGTTAACAAAACCTATTGTTATTATTATTATTTTTATTATTATTATTATTATTGTAAAATTAGGAAAGACCTTCTTTAATACAGGTTTTGTTACACAAAATGGCAGTTTCAACAGCATTTACTATATAAAATAAATGCTGTTGAAACTGCCATTTTGGTTAACAAAACCCATTATTATTATTATTATTATTATTATTACTATTATTATTATTATTATTATTATTATTGTAAAATTAGGAAAAAGACCTTCTTTAATACAGGTTTTGTTAAACAAAATGGCAGTTTCAACAGCATTTACTATATAAAATAAATGCTGTCGAAACTGCCATTTTGGTTAACAAAACCCATTATTATTATTATTATTATTATTATTATTATTATTATTATTATTATTATTATTATTATTACGAGGGGAAATATACCCTCTCTTAAACAGGTCTTATTAAAAAGGATGGCTGTATTGTGCGAATTTATCTTGTACTGGATTCAGGTTCTATTTCAGGTAGAACCTGAACCCAGACGGCCAAGGATTCCACGGATTTCTGATTGAATCTCTCAATAAAAGACTTCCCGCATTCCACACACTATCCTTTTTCCAGTATGAATATTGGCCAGTTGCTGACCAACATCGCTGAGCCTGAAAAGCGAATTATAAGGAAAATAGAAAAGATACTGTGTAAGATAAGTTCGCATAATATAGCCATCCTTTTTAATAAGACCTGTTATTATTATTATTATTATTATTATTATTATTATTATTATTTTTATTATTATTGTATTTGAAAACGAATGTCCTTCCATGTATTTTAAACCATCTATCTATTGTATCTGTATGCTTTATTTGTGTGGTCAAGAGCATGAATAAAGTATATTTATTATTATTATTATTATTATTATTATTATACATTCCTTGGCTCCCAAGTGAACGGTAATGTAAAACTACAAATTGCTTGTAAAACTTCAAACTTCGAAAGGACGAGACATTCAAGGGAGGAAGGTAAATGTGCAGATTAATTCTTGCACGGGACCTGCCGGAATGTTGACAGGAAGAATGAAAACCGTCCGGAAGTTACGAGCAAGAGCCCGTGCTGGGTCGAGGT
>NC_089741.1:27431491-27436491 GCF_040412425.1 Macrobrachium rosenbergii
AGATGCCTCGCGTTTGGGGGTATATGCAGCAGATGCCTCGCGTTTGGGGGTATATTCAGCAGATGCCTCGCATTCCGGTATATTCAGCAGATGCCTCACGTTCGAGTATATTCTGCAGATGCCTCACGTTCGGGTATATTCAGCAGATGCCTCGCATTCCGGCATATTCAGCAGGTGCCTCACGTTCGAGTATATTCGGCAGATGCCTCACGTTCGGGTATATTCAGCAGATGCCTCACGTTCGGGTATATTCAGCAGATTCCTCACGTTCGGGTATATTCAGCAGATGCCTCGTGTTTGGGGGTATATTTAGCAGATACCTCGCATTCGGGTATATTCAGCAGATACCATCGAGTGCCTCTCGTTCAGGTATATTCAGCAGATGCCTCGCGTTTGGGTATATTCAGCAGATGCCTCGCAGTCGGATATATTCAGCAGATGCCTCGCATTTGGGTATATTCAGCAGATACCTACAGATGCCTCGTGTTCGGGTATATTCAGCAGATGCCTCGCATTCGGGTGTATTCAGCAGATACCTCGTGTTTGGGTATATTCAGCAGATGCCTTGCGTTTAGGTATATTCAGTAGATGCCTCATGTTTGGGTATATTCAGTAGATGCCTCGCATTTGGGTATATTCAGCAGATCCCTCGCATTCGGGTATATTCAACAGATGCCTTGCGTTTGGGTATATTCAGCAGATGCCTCACATTTGGGTATATTCAGCAGATGCCTCGTATTCGGGCATATTCAGCGGATACCTCCAGATGCCTCGCGTTCAGGCATATTCAGCAGATGCCTCGCAATCGGGTGTATTCAGCAGATACCTCACGTTTGGGTATATTCAGCAGATACCTCGCGTTTAGGGGTATATTCAGCAGGTGCCTCGCGTTTGGGGTATATTCAGCAGATGCCTCGCGTTTGGGGGTATATTCAGCAGATGACTCGCAAACTTCCCCCCCTCCCCCCCGCCCTCCCACCCTTTCGCAACGAACGCCGCCGTTTGTGAGCGACTTCAAAGACGAGAGAAGGTGCACGCGGACTTTGTTTGTGACGAGTGATCAAAGAAGCCGCGTGTTTGCTCGCTAGGGGGAGGGGTCGCCCCTAGCCCCTCCCGCCTCACCCAAGCGCCCGTCCAGTCTTTCTCACAGCATCAAATGCTGCTGCTGCTTATGCTGTTCTTCGTGTGCAGCTTCAGACTCAAGAAAAGCTGCAATGACTCCGTGAAGAGCGAAGGAAGAAATCAAGTGGTTTAGTTACTTCGAACGCCGCTTCCTTAACTCTCCTTCCTTTTCATTCTCCTCCTGTTTTCCTGAGGGCTGTCAAAACTCACGCCACGACCACCCCCATTCCTCCTCTTCCTGAACTCGTCTTCCTTCTTCATCTCCTCCTCCTCCTCTTCCTCTGCTCTTTGTGGGTGTCGAAACTTCCTCCTCACTTGTTCTTCCTAACCACCTCCTCCTTCTTCCTCGTCTTCTCCTCTCATTCTACTCCTGTTGCTCTCCTCCGTCCTACATTATTAAACTGATGAAAAGCAGGGGAGATGGTGAAGGCTTCGGCGGCGTCGTTGGATGGTTGAGGTGGGAGGAGGAGGAGGAGGGGGGAGGAGGAGGAGGAGGAAGGTGTGTATCGGGCAAGAAAGCGAGATGTTTTGAGTCCGGGGCTGCCGGGGCTTAATTACGGGCCCTCTCTCGCTCTGCCACTATTTGGAAATTAATTAAGAGCACATTCCCCCAGCCGACATTTTAAAGCAAGGGTTCTGGTTATGGCCTATTCGCACACACGCCCCCTTAAGGGACGGGAAGCTGAGGAAGGGGGAAGGGGGGGAGAAGGGAGAAGGGGAAGGGGTAGGGGGTGTTCATATACGAGTAGTAGAAGGGGGGATGGGGTCATCATCGTGATGCCCCGCCTCTCGATTTCTGATGCCTCGGGTGCAAAACTATTCTGCGCATTTTCGTCTTGGCCAAGTTTTGGGAGAAAGTCAAGGGGCGGGAGTCTCTTTTTCTTCTTCTTCTTTTTCCTCTTCTTCTTCTTCTTCCAGTTTCTATTCTTGGGCGCAGTGACAGGCACCGAAGAAAGGGAAGGAAGGGAATCAAAGCAAAAGATAAATACGCTACTTCCCTTGAGAATTGCACAGGCGATAGCACATCTCCGGATAAAATCCAATATAATTAGCCGCTCTCTCTCTCTCTCTCTCTCTCTCTCTCTCTCTCTCTCTCTCTAGATGCAAGAGACAATATCTGTTCAATGCCTTTTACAGCCCAGGCCCGACAAGAACGCAAACACTGCTCTCTCTCTCTCTCTCTCTTTAAATACAGGAGCCAACAGAACACAAACACTGCTCTCTCTCTCTCTCTCTCTTTAAATAAAGGAGACAACAGAACTAGTATCTAAACGCCCTTATATCGACCAGGCCCGAAGAAAGCGCAAGCACTGCTCTCTCTCTCTCTCTCTCTCTCTCTCTCTCTCTCTCTCTCTCTCTCTCTCTCTCTCTCTCTCTCTCTCTCTCTCTCTCTCTCTCTCTCTCTCTCTCTCTCTCTCTCTCTCTCTCTCAGCCTTTATCGGACTTTCCGTACACACAGCATACGCTGCTCCTACTTTCAATTTATTTAAGACTAATTTTAACCACGTATCTCTCTCTCTCTCTCTCTCTCTCTCTCTCTCTCTCTCTCTCCACCACCTATATCGGTCTTTCCGTTTATAAAAACTACACGGCCTCTCTTTCAATTTATTTAACTCCTTCTACTTTCAATTCATTTAAGACTACTTTTAACCAAAAATATCTCTCTCTCTCTCTCTCTCTCTCTCTCTCTCTCTCTCTCTCTCTCCGCACCATCATCGGCCTTCCCATGGTCTTGGACCATGGGCCTGCCTACCGCCTCACCTATAATTCGGAACCACACTGCTGCGCGTTCCGCGACGCCCTTATTCCAGCCCACGTCGTCAGGAATGAGCCACCCTCGTAAAGGCCGCCCACTATCGCAGGTTGTACCTTCTTCTCGGAGGAAACACTAATAACGTGCAACAGAAGAGGAGCGGAGCAGATAAAGGTGTTATCGCCCCCTCCCCCTTTCGTTCACGAGCGATAATGGCGGCTGATAGGGCTCAGTGACCTTTCCGACGGTTTTTTGTTCTAAACTCGAGACCCAAATATCTCAATTAATATCTCAATTAAGGGCGCGTTTCCGAAGCGTTGGCGTTCGGGGGGTATACTCAGCAGATGCCTCGCGTTTGGGGGTATATGCAGCAGATGCCTCGCGTTTGGGGGTATATTCAGCAGATGCCTCGCATTCCGGTATATTCAGCAGATGCCTCACGTTCGAGTATATTCTGCAGATGCCTCACGTTCGGGTATATTCAGCAGATGCCTCGCGTTCAGGTGTATTCAGCAGATGCCTCGTGTTCAGGGTATATTCAGCAGATGCCTCGCATTCTGGTATATTCAGCAGATGCCTCACGTTCGAGTATATTCTGCAGATGCCTCACGTTCGGGTATATTCAGCAGATGCCTCGCGTTCAGGTGTATTCAGCAGATGCCTCGTGTTCGGGGTATATTCAGCAAATGCCTCGCACTTGGGGTGTATTCTCCAGATGCCTCCAGATGCCTCACATTCGGAGGTATTCAGCAGATGCCTTGCGTTCAAGTATATTCAGCAGATGCTTCTGCTGAATGCCTCCGAATGTGAGGCATCTGGAGGTATTCAGCAGATGCCTCACATTCGAGGGTATTCAGCAGATGCCTCGCGTTCGGGTATATTCAGCAGATGCCTCACGTCCGGGGGTATTCAGCAGATGCCTCGTGTTCGGGTATTTTCAGCAGATGCCTCAAATTCGGGTGCATTCAGCAGATGCCTTGCGTTCAGGTATATTCAGCAGTTGCCTGGCATTCGGGTATATTCAGCAGATACCTCCAGATGCCTCGCATTTGGGTGTATTCAGCAGATGCCTCGCATTCGGGTAAATTCAGCAGATGCCTCACGTTTTGGGGGCATATTCAGCAGGTGCCTCGCATTTGGGTATATTCAGCAGATGCCCTGCGATTGGGGGTATATTCAGCAGATACTCGCATTCGGGTATATTCAGCAGATACCTCCAGATGCCTCACGTTCGGCTATATTCAGCAGATTCCTCACGTTCCGGTATATTCAGCAGATGCCTCGTGTTTGGGGTATATTTAGCAGATACCTCGCATTCAGGTATATTCAGCAGATACCTCCAAGTGCCTCGCGTTCAGGTATATTCAACAGATGCCTCGCGTTTGGGTATATTCAGCAGATGCCTTGCAGTCGGATATATTCAGCAGATGCCTCGCATTTGGGTACATTCAGCAGATACCTACAGATGCCTAGTGTTCAGGTATATTCAGCAGATGCCTCGCATTCGGGTGTATTCAGCAGATACCTCGTGTTTGGGTATATTCAGCAGATGCCTTGCATTTACGTATATTCAGCAGATGCCTCATGTTTGGGTATATTCAGTAGATGCCTCGCGTTTGGGTATATTCAGCAGATGCCTCACATTTGGGTATATTCAGCAGATGCCTCGTATTCGGGCATATTCAGCAGATACCTCCAGATGCCTCGCGTTCAGGCATATTCAGCAGATGCCTCGCATTCGGGTGTATTCAGCAGATACCTCGCGTTTGGGTATATTCAGCAGATGCCTCGCGTTTGGGGGTATATTCAACAGGTGCCTCGCGTTTGGGGGTATAGGTATATTCAGCAGATGCCTCGCGTTTGGGGTATATTCAGCAGATGACTCGCAAACTTCCCCCCCGCCCCTCCCCACCCTTTCGCAACGAACGCCGCTGTTTGTGAGCGACTTCAAAGACGAGAGAAGGTGCACGCGGACTTTGTTTGTGACGAGTGATCAAAGAAGCCGCGTGTTTGCTCGCTGGGGAGGGGTCGCCCCTAACCCCTCCCACCTCACCCAAGCGCCCGTCCAGTCTTTCTCACAGCATCAAATGCTGCTGCTGCTTATGCTGTTCTTCGTGTGCAGCTT
>NC_089741.1:27441491-27483991 GCF_040412425.1 Macrobrachium rosenbergii
GTCTTGTTTCCCAACATTGCCGACTACAGTCGAGAGAGAGAGAGAGAGAGAGAGAGAGAGAGAGAGAGAGAGAGAGAGAGAGAGCTGTAATGTGGTTTGAAACAAAGGTGGTGCCTTTCCCCCGTCTCCTGCATACATATACTATACTTGGTGGCACAGAGAGAGAGAGAGAGAGAGAGAGAGAGAGAGAGAGAGAGAGAGAGAGAGAGAGAGAGAGGACAACAACCGGAGCAATGTATTTTAAACGTCTGAAACCTAACTCAATTCATCCCGTTGGGAAAAAAAGCTTTAATCACTATCTGACCCTCTCTAGTTCCTCGTTGGACGAGTCGGTAGAGTTCTCGGCTAGCACTCTGCTAGGCCCGAGTTCGAGTCTCCGGCCGGACAATGAAGAATTAGAGGAATTTATTTCTGGCGATAGAAATTCACTTCTCGGTATAATCAGCTCAGTGGTCTGGTTAAACTAAAGTATACTTAACTTTGCTCGTCTGCCTAATCTTGACCATCCCCCTATGCATTCACCACAAATGTAGCAGAAGAAGAAGAAGAAGAAGGAGGAGGAGGAGGAGGAGTTGGACCTGTTTGTGCTTTCGAGGAAGAGGAAAAGGGAAGGAGGAAGTCAAGACGGCATAAAAAAAAAAAACAAAAGTCTCAAGGAAAGCGCCTTTGTGCGTTGCTTACCTCTTCATGGGATCAAAGACAGTTTATTAATCTCCGGATGGAGTCCGCCTGGAATCCAGTGTATCTTTTCAGAAATCCAATTCTATTGGTGCGTTCCAGATACCAGGCAGAAAGAAGAAGAAGGAAGAAGAAGCAGCGGAAGCAGGAGGAGGCGAAGAAGAAGAAGAAGAATAAGAAGACGAAGTAGAAAAGAAAAAGATTCTTAAGTTATCTGCCAGGACATGTGAATGCAGCGATATGAGTTACTACAAGGAGAGAGAATTTTGCAAGGCGCGTTCACATGGATGCTTGGGTTATTAATTTACGTCCAAAGAACCAAGAAGATCTTGAAATGAAGCGTTAGGCATGCCTTGAATATTAACAAAATTCCGTCTTTTCACTCTTAAATATATTTTGACTGTATGTCTCATGCGATTCTCGTTTTGCGTGAAAGGTGCAACAGAATGCATGCAAGATTTTTTTTTAATCTGTCAGGAATGACATAATTAACTTGTGCAAGAGAAACTGCATTCAGGACTGACAAATATTCCAAACGTATGTGTTGTATTTAAACGCACCCAATAGTTGAATACGCCTCAAACATTTTGTTTTTAGAATACCATTGATTAATGAATTGATTAGGCCATTATGACCGGTAATTGGCTCTGCTTTTCAGACCACTGAATTTTAACAGCCTCGTCTTCTTTGACGGTGAACCGCCGTGAATCATATCTGTTGTTGAGCCAGTCTGTGGAAATTCGTCAGTAATTGGATGATAAACTGCCATGCCCTTTTGGCATGGGAAGTACTGAGAAATGTAATCACTATTGGTATTATATCTTAGGAGATATCCTTCTCAAAATACAGTCACAGATTTCTATGACCTGAAAGTACTAGGTCACTAATTGATAAAGTGTTTACAATGCTCTTTTTCACACAAAGTTTTCAAGAGGATTATATTCAAGTTAACCTTACTAAACAGGAAGAATTTCACGCGTTTAGCAGCAATGTATCTTCCATGGAGCACTATCTGAAAGGGATTTGTAGAATAGAAAAAAAATTGATAAAGGGTTTACAATGCTCTTGCTCGAATGCAGCTTTCAAGAGGATTATATTCAAGTTAACCTTACTAAACAGGAAGAATTTCACGCGTTTAGCAGCAATGTATCTTCCATGGAGCACTATCTGAAAGGGATTTGTAGAATAGAGAAAAAAATTGATAAAGGGTTTACAATGCTCTTGCTCGAATGCAGCTTTCAAGAGGATTATATTCAAGTTAACCTTACTAAACAGGAAGAATTTCACGCGTCTAGTAGCAACGTATCTTCCATGGAGCACTATCTGAAATGGATCTGTAGAATAGAGAAAAAATTGATAAAGGGTTTACAATGCTCTTGTTCGAATGCAGCTTTCAAGAGGATTATATTCAAGTTAACCTTACTAAACAGGAAGAATTTCACGCGTCTAGCAACAACGTATCTTCCATGGAGCACTATCTGAAATGGATTTCGTAGGATGGATGGGAAATTTTGCTGTATCTCCCTAAAAAGAGGACCAAATGATTCCTTGGGCGTATGGAGCACAAGCCCCAGGGAGATAAGCGGTCGCTGGTTTGAAAGAGGGACAAGAATATGCAACCACTTGGCTCTACTGAGGCGACAAATTTGGGCGCACACCTTAGGCAGACATGCTCTCTGGACCTATTCTCTAGTCCTAGACAAGATGCTGGATTTTACGAAATTTATCTCTACTAGACAATTATGCTAGCAGCTGTCCCAAGCAAGGAAGTTAACTATACAAGAAACAAGTGAGTGTCTGTCCTGATGTTGCCATCACAAGTTCCAGGATATTCAGAGAGATTACGACCGAATATGCAAAATCCCAAGACGTTTAGCTAGACATGATTTCTGTTATGTTTTGAACTGAGGGTTATTCCCTAGTCTTTTCCTGTTCGGACCTGGGCTGCATACGGACTTTACAAGGACTGCCCTGTAGGTCTTCACTTGGGCTTTGATAGTCCCTCAGACTTAGGATTTTTTATAATTTATATTATAATTTTAAATCGATGGGTATCACCCCAGTTTAAGAACTCTCTCATTACTTGTAGTTTTCTGAAAAGAAAACTATTGTGCCGACTTTGTCTGTCCGCACTTTTTTCTGTCCGCCCTCAGATCTTAAAAACTGCTGAGGCTAGAGGGCTGCAAATTGGTATGTTGATCATCCACGCCACAATCATCAAACATACCAAATTGCAGCCCTCTAGCCTCAGTGGTTTTTATTTTATCTAAGGTTAAAGTTAGCCATAATCGCGTGTCTGGCAACGCAGCAACACAGGCCACCACGGCAGGCTGAGAGTTTCATGGGCCGCGGCTCATACAGCATTATACCGAGCCCACCTAAAGATAGATCTATTTTCGGTTGCCTTGATTATGCACTGTACAGAAAACTCGACTGCGCCTAAGAAACTTCGGCGCATTTTTACTTTTTTTTTATGAAAATGATCGACCTATTTCTGTGATTCAAAATTTATTGTAAATTCATGGCATAAATCACCCCAACCCCCCACACACACACACACACATTTCGCGTTCTGTGAATATATTCTCCACACAGAATAAGATACACGCTCGCTCCTATATATACTTGTAGAATTCGTAATCTTGCTGGATTTTCCAACGAGAATATTTTCGTACCACGTCATTTAGGATAAACTGAAGACATCATTCCTTGATTTGATATTCCCTTCGCCCTAGTTCTAGATGAACATAATATGTTAGGCCTAACGTATCTGTGTTGTACCTCTACCTTGTACGGCTTCAGTTCGCGTAAATGAGTTGCTTTCTCCTGCGGAATGGTCTTCATTAAAACTCACGTTCTAGTTTACGACAGAGTGAAAAATACATGTTTTAAGAAATGATATACTGTAACAGATGGAAATGGGACCCTTGAAATATATAGTAAACTAAGTTTTCGTTCTTATATGCTTAGAAAATGAGAAGCTGATGATATTAAGCTGAGACTAATCTATGTATATAATACCTTCAGGCGTATGGACTAAGTGTTAATACGCACACACACACAGCGTTAAATACATAAACACACACACACACACACACTCACAAACTCTTCAGTGGCAATATAAGGCAACAGGGTGTTTCTTCATTACCGTAGTTAATCGACACAAACTTTTTTTTAGCCTTAACAGAATGATATTAAATAGGCCTAATTCACCTCAAAGCGAAGATGACATATATATATATATATATATATATATATATATATATATATATATATATATATATATATATATATATATATATATATATATATATATATATCGCTCACAACTTATGCGGCGTCGGCGGGGCCGTCGCCAGCGAATTATATCGCCTACAGCCCAAACCGCGATTCGAATCGCTTACTGGTGCACTCCAGCTAAGCGTGAGGATATCATGGCCTCAGAAGCGATTCCGCCTCAAGACTTTGAGTCTCTCTCTCTCTCTCTCTCTCTCAATCTCTCTCTATCTCGGTCTCTCTCCCTCTCGAGACTATATTGGATGAATGTGTCAACAGCCTATTTACACACCGACTGATATTCCCCGCCCGGAGGCTTGCTCAGTAATCTCAGGTAATGCCAAATATCTGCCAAGTGACTAACGATATATATGTGTATATATATATATATATATATATATATATATATATATATATATATATATATATATATATATATATATTATATGAATATAAATAAGATAATAAGTTAACAAAAATTATGAGAAATAAAAATACAATTAATAAAGATGATAAAAAAAAAGTGATGAAGAATTTCGAACGAAAAAGAAATTATTTATCACTTTTTTTTCCCTCATCTTTCAAACAATCTCTCTCTCTCTCTCTCTCTCTCTTTGTGTGTTGCAAAATAAATAAGGTTAATTCTTTAAAGTTAAACATGTATATATATATATATATATATACATATATAAATATAAATAAATAAATAAATATATATATATATATATATATATATATATATATATATATATATATATATATATATATATATATACGATATATATATATATATTCCTCCGAACGGCGAGTCGTGGCTTTGTCCTTCAGTTCGTCTCCTTCAGATTGGCTGGGCCGCTGGTTAGGGTACCCGATGGATGGTAAGTGCGCATGCGCAGGTCTAGTCGTTATTTATCGTATTTTTCCTGGTGTGTAGAAAGTGCTTGATAAAATGACGTTTGAGATAAGGTCTACCTTACCTCCGGGATTATAATATTTCCATGAATTGACGTTAAATTTATTGTTACTTTTACATAAATATCTAACTGCATGGCTACAATTTTATATATATATATATATATATATATATATATATAATATATATATATATGTATATACTCATACATAACCATGTATATATGTATAAAATATCCTTAAACAAGAACTAAAAAAAATTAAATGCAAAATACGTTCTTAATCACTAATGTAGATATTAATACAATAAAATATCCTTAAATAAAAAGTAAAAAATAAAATGAAAAATAAGTTCTTAATCTCTAACATATAGATATAAATACAAGAGATTCAGGTCCGACATTGCCCGTAGATTTACAGGGCAGTTCCCTATACATTCGAAAGCTATTTCTGAATATAAATACAAAAGTTCAAGTTCAACTGATTGACTGACAGATTCAAGTTCCTCTAGCACATCTTGAGGTCAAAGGTCACCGACCCCGATGTCAGAGTAACCAGTTTAAAACTACAACGAGCAATAAATGCGCCGAAGTTTCTTCGGCGCAATCGAGTTTTCTGTACAGCCGCTACATAATCAAGGCCACCGAAAATGGATCCATCTTTCGGTGGTCTCAGTATAATGCTCTTTGAGCCGCGGCCCATGAATCTTTAATCACGGCTCGGTGGTGGCCTGGCCAATATCGTTGCCAGAAGCACGATTATGGCTAACTTTAACCTTAAATAAAACAAAAACTACTGAGGCTAGAGGGCTGCAATTTGGTGTGTTTGATGATCGGAGGTGGATGATCAACATGCCAATTTGCAGCCCTCTAGCCTTAGTAGTTATTAAGAGCTGAGGGCGGACAGAAAAAGTGCGGACGGACAGGCAAAGCCGGCACAATAGTTTTCTTTTACAGATAACTAAAAAGTACGAAGAGGTTAGGTTCGAAGCTGCCTGTAACTGTACTTCCCTATAGAGCATGACGGCTCAGGTCAGACGAAGCCTATGAAAGAGAGAGAGAGAGAGAGAGAGAGAGAGAGAGAGAGAGAGAGAGAGAGAGAGAGAGAGAGAGAGAGAGGTGACCATGATAATTTTCAGATCCTTTGAGACTCTGAACGCGGAACAAGGATGAACTTCAATAGTTGACGGCGAAGAAAAATCTTTCGCTGGGTTCTAAAAAGAGATTATTAATTGGAGGTTGTACAGCGAGTCTAGGTAAGTAGAAAAAGAGACCACAATAGCGGAGAGAGAGAGAGAGAGAGAGAGAGAGAGAGAGAGAGAGAGCAGAGCAGGCGTTACTCTGGGGCAGCAAAGACCTCCAGTTCACGTGAGTGTCTGCTCGAAAAACATCGCAAAACCTGGACAAAATAACACTATTCCTTTTTTTTACTTGAACGCTAAAATGGCAGGATAACTGATACACCAAAAATAATAATAATAAAAAAAGGAATTATAAAACTTATTTCTAAAACAGAGGAAACGATAGACTGCCCCATAAATTTGGGATGGTTGTAGACAATAATCTATAATTTTAACAGAGTCAGTCCGCGAATTTTAGCTGATATCCTGTGGGTAGAAGACACGGGAAAATAAAACGATATATCTCAACAAACGCATCACATGCTGAAAAGTATTATTTCGCAAGCTATGAATCAGAATTACGACGATACAAACCAAACCGCAACTGAGTAGCGTTTCATTGCCAACATTAAAAAATTTCCAAAATCATTTTATTTTTCTTATTTTTCAAGCTGTGAGTGAGACGAGGAAAAGATTACGTAACAATGAACGTTACGTGAATTCATAAACACATTTATTTTTCTCATGTTGACAGAACTAGTTGATAAATAATGGTAAAAAATGTAATAAACATGAGGTTGATTTATGACTTAAACCAAGAGAAAAATGCTCACCCATTTTCTGTGACCAACGTAGAGTTTCAGGGGTAACTGTATAAATCCAGCCTTAATATCTACTCGGACGTCGCAGGCACATTGCGGTGAACACGAACGGTCAGACTGTCATATAAGGATATACAAGGATAAAGGTATATAGAAAAGGATACATTAGGATAAAGATTAATGAAAAATCACTGATGTGAAATAAAAAAAAAAGTTGGGAATCATGAGAACTCGTGAGATGAAAAAAAATTACGTTCTTGTATTTCTGAATATTAGCAAGACGCTAAAACTAGACGTTTAGAATTTGGTTTTGGAAGCCTCTATCTAGTTTTTACAGGGTACTCAAGGAGCGAGAGCCTGAGCTGGCATATAGCCGGTTAATCTGCAACCAATGACCAAAACTCTAGATGGAGTATTGGCGAATAAAGTAAAAAAATAAAGAAAAAAAATTGTGTGCTAACCATTTTGCAAAAATACATGGAAATACGGGAAAAACTACATATGGGACCATGGCCAGTCCCATAAGAGAAAAAGGCGCATGGTGAAATGCTTCATACACATACACACACACACACACAAACATACACACAGTCAGTGTTCAAAGTCACTGCCTAACGCTGTTTCAAAACCAGGCATCGCGCGGTTCGAATTCCGCAGTGACAAAGCAGTTGATATATATATATATATATATATATATATATATATATATATATATATATATATATATATATATATATATATATATATATATATATATATATATATATATATATATATATATATATATATATATATATATATATATATATATATATATATATATATATATATAAAGCCATGGAATATAACATGACAGCGAATGTCTTACGCGTCTGACATATGAACAATTGTTTGAACTAACAAAATGTCCAAACAAGCTGAACTCAATTATCCCTCTCGGCAACAGCGGAACGGGAAGGAGACTGTTTTCTTAGAGGCATACACAACATAAAGCCAATGACATTAGACGCATTCGTAGGTAACTCGCTTTCTGGATGAAGCCACGTGAAAAAATGAGCCGTGAAAGGCAAGACTCGGAACCGACTCCAAATTAATTTCATCTGTCCGAAAGAGATTGTAAAATCTCGTCATGAGAATTTCAGTCATACAGAGAATGACTTTACTCGAGATTCTTTTTCTGTCGTCTGATTCACTTTTTTTTTTTTTTTTTTTGTGGGAGAGGGGATGAGGAAAGGGGATTCTTTTTTTTTTTTTTTAGGGGTTGGGGGTAACTAAAAACAGAACCAGAACACCGACAGTACAAAGCAGTTGCTGTCATCTTCCGTAACGAAAGGGAAATGAAGAGGAGTGAAATTATTTTCGGAATGAGAAGAGAGATGGAGGGGGGGAATGCCACACGAACAAAAGGACTTTGGCTGCATGACCGAGCATCCAATATTAATTTGCGAAATGACACTTTATTAAAGGAGGTTCTTCTTCTTCTTCTTCTTCTTCTCAGGCGAGGGCTCTAAAGAACCAACAACGTACGGCGAAGGGTTATATATTGCCTGCTTCTCGGAATCGTGTCATCGTGTGGGAGGCTTTGCACAAGAGTTCGTCATTCTGCCTGAGAAGCATAGAGGGTCCTATAGTCTTCTTCTTCTTCGAGCAAAAACTGCGTCGAAGTTTCTTCGGTGCAATCGAGTTTTCTGTACGGCCGCGACTGCATAAAATCAAGGCTACCGAAAATAGATCTATCTTTCGGTAGTCTCGGTATAATGCTGTATGAGCCGCGGTCCATGAAACTTTAACCACTCCCTGGTGGTGGCCTGGCCTACATCGTTGCCAGGAGCACGATTATGGCTAACTTTAACCTTAAATAAAATAAAAACTGCTGAGACTAGAGGGCTGCAATTTGGTATGTTTGATTATTGCAGGATGGATGATCAACACACCAAATTGCAGCCCTCTAGCCTCAGTAGTTTTCAAGATCTGAGGGCGGACAGAAAAAGTGCGGACGGACAGACAAGGCCGACACAATAGTTTTCTTCTCAGGAAACTAAAAACATGACAAAATACTCTGCGATTAGTTAGTATAACTGGTCTTTATGTCAGAGATTTAATTTTCTTACTGGCCAAGATAGCTGAAAACAATTTTTTCCTCTCTCTTGCGGAAGTCACCGCCATCCATATGCCTAAGGCCTACAGATATAGATCCATAGACCCTCTATATGCCTACCTGCTCTCAGTCTCAGGCATACGCACAGAAGGCTCTCTCGCGCGCCCACATAGATGAAATCTAACTTTGATATATTTTTGGTTTCCTGCGTCTGTCTAAGTGTTCTCTTCCACGTACTAATTATCTGTAAATAAACTTTAAACTTCAATTTAGACAACAAGAAAGTTTCATCGAAAAGAATATTTGTATCAGTTGAATCAAAGTTAATGGACCTATTAATTGTACTTTCTTTGCTACAAATATCATTTTGGTCACTGCTCTCCTGAGCACAGTAGCGTCGTAACACCTGTCAGGACACCTAGTATCAACAATCCCCAAACTGGTCAATTCAGTGCCTCTTATGTTACCCTCAATGCTACGCTTTGGAAATCACAACATTCCTTTGTTTTCCCTAATTCCTTATGAATAGGTTCCGGTGTCTTGTTACTTCCACTAATAGGCTTCGGTATTCTACACTTGTCCCATGCTCCTTGGTTCCTATATCCATCTTCGTCTCAAGAGACATTTCACCACTTCACTAGGGGGTTCGAACCCACTTTTTTCTGCAGAGTAGAATAGAATAGGATATAGAATTTAGGCCAAAGGCCAAGCGCTGGGAACTATGAGGTCATCAGCGCTGCACGGGAAACTGACATTAAAAAGGTTTGAACGGAGGTACAGTAAGTAGCAGGAATGAAAGAGGTTGCAGCTAGGAGCAGAAGGGACGCTGCAAAGAACCTTAAGTAATTAATGGCTACGGTACACCACATGAGGTGCACTGACGGCACTAACCCCCTATGGGGCCATATCGCTACAGGAAGAGTGGAAAGGTACGTCACACTAGGATTAAAAGGTAACCCCACACAGCCGAAAATGACTCGGCATGATATTCGGGAAACTTGTATTTACTTACAAATCCCACCCTCCACTCACCCACTTACATACAGTAGTAAGAAACGCGCGCATGCGCAAACAATCGTGGATCAGGTGGTTCTGACGTCATCCACTGAAACAGGATTCCGCTCAGAAAATGCATCACGAAAATCGGGAATGTTAAGTTTACTGACCTGACTAGTTATATATCAGACTGATATCAAGTAACAAATGCATTACAAGATCGAGAACTCTATACAAAATGACTGACTGATAGTATATCAAACTAACGTCAAATAAAACAAGTATAAAATGTGCCGAAGTTTCTTCGGCCCAATCGTGTTTACTGTATAAGCCGAGGCCCATGAAGCTTTCGGCCACGGTCCGGTGGTGGCATGTTCTACAGAGTTGCCAGACGCACGAGTATGGCTAAATTTAACCTTAAATAACATAAATACTACTGATGGCAGAGGGCTGCAATTTGGTATATTTGATGATTGGAGGGTGGATGATTAACATACCAATTTGCAGCCCTCTAGCCTCAGTAGTTTTTAAGATCTGAGGGCGGACAGAAAAGTGAGGACGGACAGACAAATAGCCATCTTAATAGTTTTCTTTTACAGAAAACTAAAATGCATAACAAAAAATCAATATTTTTATACATTAATTGACTGGTTAAATGACTGGTTTTGAATCAAACTGGAGCCCTATAACAAACGCACCAGGAAATTCACAAATGACATCAATATTGATTGAATGAAGGGTTCAATGTTAAACTGGCGTGACAACAACGAAGGTCATCGTTCCCGATTTTTTATCATATATACAGTAAATAAAATGCTTAATGAATCACACACACACACACACACACACACACACACACATATATATATATACATATATATATATATATATATATATATATATATATATATATATATATATATATATAATGTGGGTAATATTTTTTTCCTTTTAAGATAAGTCACTTTTAATCGATTGATGGTGAAGATGAAAATAGTGAAGATATTATTCAAAGGATGGTGAAAATGGAGTTACTGATAACGATGATGTTAAGGATAACAGTATTGCATATACAGTATATATATATATATATATATATATATATATATATATATATATATATATATATATATATATATATATATATATATATATATATATATATAAATTTCTGACTCACATCAGGATCAACCCAGGTCTTTCAAATGAAAGACCAGAGCGCTACCAACCAGGCCGCACAAGTCATAACAGAAGTTGGAACATGATTACAACTGTGCCCAAGGGATTACCTGGGCAGGCTAAATGTTTTGCATACCGTGTATATATATATATATATATATATATATATATATATATATATATATATATATATATTATTATTATCCTTAAAAGGAAATAAAACATTGACCGGCGTTCTTAAAAGGAATCCAAACTCAAGACAACAACTTAATTAATACCTTAATTAATAATTAAGAAATAACTGAAATCTTATAAAAACAAACTTGAATATTATTATTAAAAAAAAGTACAAAACCCAAAATGAGAGTTTGGGAAAGCTTAGGAACGACGGGGTAACAAGAGGCGCCGAGTTAGGAGAGAAAAGAGAAGTGTAGCATTATCCAAATTCCTGAAGTGCTAAACTAAGAAGAAGTGGAAGAGGAAGAGGAAGGGGAAGAGGGAGAGGAAGAAGAAGGAGGAGAAGAAGAAGAAGTATGTCCTGGGCTAAAGTAAACAGCAGAAGTTTGAACTTTGTCGCTGCATTCTTGGCTCACAAAGAATGATGGTGATGATGAAGGTGATGATAATGATGATGATGTTCATTATATTCCTGGTTCGCAAAGAGTGATGATGATGATGATGATGATGTTCATTATATTCCTGACTCATGAAGAATGATGTTGACAATGAAGGTGACGATGATGATGATGCTAATTATATTCTAGGCTCACAAAGAATGATAGTGATAATGAAGGTGATGATACTGATGATGATGTTCATTATGTTCCTGGCTCACAAAGAATGATGGTGATAATGAGGGTGATGATTGTGATGATGATGTTCATTATATTCCTGGCTCACAAAGAATGATGGTGATGATAGTGATGATGATGTTCATTATATTCCTGGCTCACAAAAATGATGGTAATAATGAAGGTGATGATGATGTTCACTATATTCCAGACTCACAAAGAATTATGGTGATAATGAAGGTGATGATGATGTTCATTATATTCACGACTCACATGGAATGATGGTGATGATAATAATGATGATGATGATGATATATTCATCACATTCCTGCCTCACGCGGAATGACCATACTCATTACATTCTTGGCTCACAAAGAATGATGATGATGATATTCATTACATTCCTGTCTCGCAAAGAATGATGGTGATGATGATAATGATGATGATGATATCCAATACATTCCTGACTCAAAGAACGGTGGTGATGGTGATGATAGTGGTGATGATGGCGATATGATAATGATGATAATAATGACAATGATATTCGTTACATGCTGGCTCACAAAGAATGATGGTGATGATGCTGGTAATGACGATATACAGGGATGACGATGATAATAGTGATAATAATATGAAGACGGTGGAGATAATGAAGGCCGTGCTACCCACGAGGATAATGATGATAATATTAAAGGAATGGTTTTCATGATGATAATGAAAATGGTGAAGATATTATTCAAAGGATGATGAAATTTGAGTTACCGATAATGATGGTGTTCATAGAAATGGTTATATATATATATATATATATATATATATATATATATATATATATATATATATATGTGTGTGTGTGTGTGTGTGTGTGTGTGTGTGTGTACGTGTGTGTATATGCTTATCTCCTCTGTAACCCCGATGACCTCATCACTTCAAAGCACTCGAGGGAAAAGGACGAAATAAAAAGCAAGGTCAAAGGTTAACGAACACACAGGATTAATAAAATAAAAAAAAAGACAAAAGCAAGACGAATTAAAAAAAAAATAAAAATCCCGGCAAAAAGAAAAGGATACGAAACTCACTGGAAAGAGACCGAAGCACAATTTGCAAATCTAACAGCTTAATTTAATCTGATTCCAGGAGAGTCAATAACCAGAGCTCCTTGAAGTCATAACGTTGATTCATATTTGCTGAAAGTTACAAAGGTGACGGTTCCCTTCTGCAAGAATCCCCCCCCCTCCCCCAACCCCCCGTCCCACGCCCCCTCCTTGTTACGCTACGCTGTACCGTGGGTGATTTCCTTTCGTTATAATCAGATGTACCGTTTAAAGCTGATGTCTGGGATTTCAGCTGGGATATTCAGGCAAAGGGTATGCCCAGAAAATTAAAAGGTTTTTTTCCTTTGTTTACCATTTTATACTATTTTTTTTTTAAATGTAGAATAATGAGTAAATACTCGTTGGTGAGAATTCTATCAACAATGACCCTTTAGTCTGAGCCTGAAATGATTCAGCACGATTAGTAAGAAAGGAAATATTTCACGGTACATTCCAGGTCTACAAAAATACCTTTTTCTTATGGCAAATACACACGTATGAATGAAATAGCCTAAGGATTGCTCTTAACATGATTTTGGTAACACCGACTTACTTCTGGAATGAACGACAGGTAATCGTTACAGGGAATTTCTTGCCAGACACAATGAAGTTCCCTTGCTCCCAAAGAAGTTAGTTAATCCATCGTCCTTGCGAAGTGCCTGCCGCCGAGTTTCTTCAGGATTCAAGGGTGTACTAGTAGTAATAGTAGTAGAAGGAGTAAGTAACTAAGGTCATGCCTTTGAAACGGCTCCCCCTTGCTCGTTAGTTTTCTGTAAAAGAAAACTATTGTGCCGGCTTTGTCTGTCCGTCCGCAATTTATTCTGTCCGCCTTCAGATCTTAACAACTACTAAGGCTAGAGGGCTGCAAGCTGGTATGTTGATCATCCACCCTCCAATCATCAAACATAACAAATTGCAGCCCTCTAGCCTCAGTGGTTTTTATTTTATTTAAGGTTAAAGTTAGCCATAATCGCGCTTCTGGCAACGATGTAGGATAGGCCACCACCAGGCTGTGGTTAAAGTTTCATGGGGCCGCGGTTCATACAGAATTATACAGAGATCACCGAGAGATAGATCCAGTTTCGGTGGGCTTGATTACACGCTGTAGCGGCTGTGCAGAAAACTCGATTGCGCCGAAGAAACTAAGAAACTTCGGCGCATTGTTTACTTGCTCTATTTCGCTCGTGGTTATCAGGTATACAAGTAAATGTCAGTGAAACAAACTGGCGTGATCACTTTTCTCTTGTTTATCCTATCCTTGTCCCTGTTTCATTTATGGAAGCCATATCAATAACGGACGAGGCGGTTTGGAAATAAGAGGAAGAAGAGAGAGATGTTGAGCGGAACGCTTTGATAAGCGACTGTCACCTGCTTAACTTTGAAAGCGTCGTACATCAGGCTTCTTCTTTTATCGTTTGGATTCTCCCAAGTGAGGGACGTCTGAAAATCGTCTATACTTGACCTATATATATATATATATATATATATATATATATATATATATATATATATATATATATATATATATATATATATATATATATATATATATAAAATATAGAGAAAGAGAGAGAGAGAGAGAGAGAGAGAGAGAGAGAGAGAGAGAGAGAGAGAGAGAAAAATTATGATCAACTCCATCAATTTTAGAAGATTATTAAAAGGTACACAAAGCCTTGGAGGAGATAAAGATTATAAACTACTGAATATATATATATATATATATATATATATATATATATATATATATATATATATATATATGTACACACACACATACATGAAATCATATCTTTTGCGAACGAATACCAGCAACGCTAACATCCCAAAGCAAATTCTCAACAGTTAAAAAAAAAAAATAAATTCCAAACCAATTCGTGCGGTACATCCCAATGCAGCGACAATAAGGCGGCCGTGATGTGGGGGGGGATGATGTGACAACATCAAAACATCATACATAACCGGAAGAAGGCACATCAAAACCAATATCGTAGGACGGATAAAAAGAACAGAAGCCAATAAGGAAGGTATGGGGTTATTGGTAATAGCGAGGGGGCTTCACTGTGATAAAAGATACAGTTATCGTCTCTCTCTCTCTCTCTCTCTCTCTCTCTCTCTCTCTCTCTTTCATACCCTCCTTGCCGTCTATTCTTAACATTTTTCTCTCTTGCTCTCTCTCTCTCTCTCTCTCTCTTTCGTTATCTCTCGCCTTCTCTTTCTCGTTCTCTCTCTCTCACTCTCTTTAGCCATTCTCTCTCTTTTTCTCTCTCTTGTTTTACTACTCTCCTCTTTATCTCTCTCTTGTACTGCTTCCTTCCCTCTCTGTTTCTCCTGCACCCGTTCTCCTTCTCCTCCTCTCTCATGCACTGTCATCACATTTTCCCTCCCCCCCACTCTCTTTCTCTCTTTCTCTTTCTCAATCCTTTCCACCTTACCTGCCTTCTCTTTCCCTCCCACTCCTCTCCTGTTTCCCCTTGTCGACCCTTCCATCTCTTCGGGGCTTTCTCCTCCTCCTCCTCCTCTACCTCCTCCACTTATACCTCCTCCTACTCCTCCTCCACCTCTACCGTTTCCTCCACCTCCACCTCCATCGCTACCTTCTCCTCCTCCTCCTCCTCCTCACCTCCACCGCTACCGTCACCTCCTCCTCCCCCTCCTCACCTCCTCCGCCTCCACTTCCTCCTCCTCACCCACCTCCTCACCTCCACAGCTACCTCACCTCCTCCGCCTCCACCTCCTCCTCCTCCTCACCTCCACCGCTACCTCCACCTCCTCCGCCTCCACCTCCTCCTCCTCTGTCTCCACCTCCTCCACCTCTACCTCCTCGAGGCTCCCCAACACTAGACACCAATTGTTCGGTCTTAATCCTTTGTATCCGCTTCTGGCCTCTCGGATACAAAGAGGGAAAAAATCTTTATATATTAAAAAAAAAAAAAAGTCACCAAGTACTGTGTGGATCAATGAAGGACCCCCAAGGATTTCCCCGAAAACGTTTCTTGGCTTTTTCTTTTCCTGTGTGTTGTTTTTTCTCTCTTAAAGATGAAATTCAGTGATATATTGGACTAGGTTTTTTTTATCCCGAAGAATAACTATGCCATAAGGGTGTTTTTGGATTATTTTTTTAAATGTGGGTTGTGTTAATTATTATTATTAATATATAAATATATATATATATTATTGTAGTGTTGCTGTGTGATAGGTTTTTGTATCAAGTTTATGCAAAGAAGTTCATATGTGATGCTTATATATATATATATATATATATATATATATATATATATATATATATATATACATATATATATATATATATATATATATATATATATATATATATATATATATATATATATATATATATATATATATATATATATATATATATATATATATATATATATATATATATATATATATATATAGATCTAATTGGTTTTGACACCTATCACTACAGGCCTACAGCCGAGTAGGAAACAGATGAGAATCTTTCCACGGGAAGTGAAAGCTTCCTTTATACACGTATTTATGTATGTTTTGTATGTATATATATATACATATATATATATAATTAAAAATACACATATTATATACATATATATATTTTCATTGAAAGCAATTGCTTTTCCGGCATCAATGAGTTTTTGCCGGAATCTTCATATCGTCGGAGGTTTTCTGATTCTCAGGCGCCAATCTTCGGTGAAGAACGCACAAACTTCTTTGTTCCATTTATTGGTTTCTGTCACGACAGCTGTTTCTCCACTTTGTGGCATTTGCAAGTGACTACTGGTTTACAATTTGAATTTACGATCGTTTTGGCTCTACATGCGGATGGAAAAAGTGGACCCGAGCTGTGATTAGTCCAGGGATTAAAGGGATGGACCACTTTTAGGGTCGAAAAACTCACTGACGCCACAAAAACAATTGCTTTCAATGAAAATTGGCTTAGAGAAAACTATGCCTAAAAGTATTTATATATATATATATATATATATATATATATATATATATATATATATATATATATATATATATATATATATATATATATATATATATATATATATTATACAGACATGCATACATACACATATATATATACTGTATATATTTATATATACTGTATATATTATATAGAACCTAATGATATGCACGGCTCGTTTGGTGTTTGTTTTCCAAAAAGCCCTAAAAACTTTTACGTCAACATTTTTATTTGGGCAGTTGAAAGCGTCCTTTATATATTTCGTCCATCAACACCATTGTTTATTTCTTTTCTGTTCCAACAATAGCTTTCTTCGAAATGGAGAATCTTTCGGCCTCCTCCCATAGATTATGAAGCGTCTTTAGAAGCCAAGTAAAAGTGATGCTCACACTTCTAGAACAGAACAGAATATAGAATTTAGGCCCCAGGTGAAGCTTGGGACCTACGAGGTCATTCAGCGATGAAACGGTAACTGACAGTAAAAAAAGGTTAGAAAGGCGTAACAGGAGGAAAACCTCACAGTTGCACTTGGAAACAATTGTTAGGAGAGGGTGGAAAGTTAGATGGAAGAGAATACGAACAGAGGTACAGTAAAAGGAACGAAAAGGGATGCAGCTAGGGACCGAAGGGTCGCTGCAAAGAACCTTGAGTAATGCCTACAGTGTACAGCATGAGGGGCACTGACGGCAATACCAACCCCCACTACGGAGCTGTACTTTTGAACGCAACAGCAAACCCGTGACTGTAAGGTCTGTCCTGCACTGCCATATAATGCCAGATTTCCATATGTCTGCCCCTGTTATTTTGTCCTGCGACGTCAGTTCGAAGAAATATCTTTATATATTTTTCCCGTTCTGCATTTATATCCCTGCTATGCATGCAATGGAACCAAGCCAAAGTGGAACACTTTTTCAAAGTGTCCATCTCAATATCGTTGGACCTAAGTGGAACAGACCTATTTTTGGATCCAGTTTTTATCAAGCGTTCATTCGGAACTTTTTATTTGCCCTTTTTTTTTTTTTAGAATTTATTAATTTACAGAATATATTTTACAGAAACCAGACAGAAACTAGTCCTTTCGCTTAGTCATCGTCTCGCAGAGTTAAGCTGGCGTGACGTTCAGCTTTTTAAGGTGTCTTTATTTTCTGTGCGCAAGCTTTCTATTTTGGCAGAACTTTGTCACGAAGACAGCACGCAGTGCTTTCTTCCACTTACACATTTTCAATCTCGTAAATCTATTCTGGAATGAAACTAATGATTTAATGCCTTCATAAGCTCTTGAAGTCAGTTTACTTAAGGTCCCAACTTTGACAAACCGTTTGATCAAAACTTCGACAGACACATCAAATCAGTTCTTAATTAGGCTGCTTTGCTTAATGCCCTGAGTAATGGGTTACCTTAATGACCTGAGTAATGGGTTACCTTAATGACCTGTGTAATGGGTTACCTTAATGACCTGAGTAGTGGGTTGCCTTAATGTCTCGAGTAATAGGTTACCTTAATGACCTGAGCAAAAGAGTTGCCTTAATGACCTGAGTAATGGGTTGCCTTAATGACCTGATTAATAAGTTACCTTAATGACCTGAGTAATGGGTTACCCTAATGACCTGAGTAATGTGGGTTACCTTTTTGACCTGAGTAATGGGTTACCTTATGACATGAGCAATGGGTTACCTTAATGACAAGAGCAATGGGTTACCCTAATGACCTGAGTAATGGGGTACCTTAATGACCTGAGTAATGGGTTACCTAAACGACATGGGGCATAAACGTCCGCACATCTCTTGGTACAAAAATGAATATATGTCCACCTACGTAGTTCTATATTTATAAGCACGAATTCACTCACGAACAAATTCATGCCTGTATAAACATTATACACGCTTACCTAAACGAACATACACACGCACACCCATAAAAATGATCACAAACGACACACCTCAAGGATATCTCGGGGAATCCTTTTCCATTCGTAAGGACTCCATAAATCTTGAAAAAAACCTGGGATAAACCCATCCAGATTCAGGCCATCATTATCACCATCACCTTTCGGTCCAATAATCACCTTAATGACCCATAGGTGTTGGGGGTAAGAAATGATCTTTCATTTCGCTCTAATAAATTACAGTCAGCTCCTACTGACCTCTCCTCCTATCGGCCTCTCGTATAAATATCCCATCACTTCATAAACGATCTTTTGGGGAGGGTGGAAGGGGAAGGGGAGGAGCATTTTGGGGGAAAGATTCTTATTTCACTTTCTTCCGTCTTATTTTTCAGGTCAGGAAGTGGGGGCTGGCCTGAGGTACTGAGTAAACCTGAAAGATTTTCTCTCTCTCTCTCCCTTTACTCGTTTGTCTCTTTCACATTTACGAAAGGAACCATATCATTGGATCGCATGTGACACTCTCCTCATTTCAGCTTGTTCTGTTCTCTCTCTCTCTCTCTCTCTCTGTCTCTTTCTCTCTCTCTTTACTCGTATATCTCATTCACATTTATGCAAGGTACCAGACTGGATCTCATGTGACGTTCTCCTCATTTCAGCTTGTTCTGTTTTTACTCTCTCTCTCTCTCTCTCTCTCTCTCTCTCTCTCTCTCTCTCTCTCTCTCTCTCTCTCTCTCTAACTCTTAACTCGTATATCACTCACATGCATGTAAGGTATCAGATTGGAGCACACGTGATAGTCTCCTCATTTCAGCTAGTTCTATTTCCCATAACTAAAGCAACAACGGTAATAATAATAATAATAATAATAATAATAATAATAATAATAATAATAATAATAATAATAATAATAATAATAATGCAGGATTCTCTGGGAGCGAGGCCCGTGTCGGCAATATGCTGGCTTAATCTAATAATAATAATAATAATAATAATAATAATAATAATAATAATAATAATAATAATGTCAAAGAATCTTTATCATTTACTTATGTGAAGCTTCTAATTGTGCTTTCAACAATATATCGTCTTTGGCGTTTACATTCCCATTAAAAAAATAAATAAACACATATATGAATAAATACAAATGAGCAGTGAAAATGGAACTTGCTCTGTAAAACTCGACCTCAATACGACTGTCTCTTAGATTACCAACGTACTCTGGGATTTGCTTGTAAGGTCATACATGAAGGAGCAGAATCCCTCCCTTTCTCTCTCTCTCTTTATATATATAAATATGTATACATATACATATACATATATATATATATATATATATATATATATACATATATATATATATATATATATATATATATATATATATATATATATATATATATATATAATTTTGTGACTCACGTCAGGATCAACCCAGGGACTTCAGAGTGAAAAGCAAGGGCGCTCCCAACTGGCTTTTGCCTTTCAATTGAAAGACCTGGGTTCGATCCCCATGCAAAGTCAGAAATTTATTTTTGCTGGTCACATGATTGTGTGTTGATTACTTGTATGTATACACACATACACACATATATATGTATATATATATATACATGCAAAGATGTATGTATAAGTTGAGTTATATATATATATATATATATATATATATATATTGATATTATATATATATATATATATATATATATATATATATATATATATATATATATATATATATATATATATATATATAATACAAAGGACAAGCCCATCCCTCCTGAAGCAGTAGCCCCACCGGCAGGAGGACAGAACGAGACCTGTCATCGGGCGCGAGAAGTGTCCTGGGACGCCAGGGAGTCTAACGGGATTACTCATCTTCTTCTTCTCCCTCTTCTTCTTCTTCTTCTTCTTCTTCTTCTTCTTCTTCTCCTGAAGCCTTCAAAGAAAGTTAGTCTGGCGGTCGAAAAATCCCCTCCGAATATCCTCGTCTTAGGAGAGTCTTTTTGAAGATTTACCAGCTAAATTTTGTCGGAGTTTGCGCTAAGAAGATTATTAGCTTCCGGTGGGCCGGTTTATCCAGGGACGTCCCGTCATGTCTTCTCCCCTCTGCCGTCTGTTTTCCGTCTTTTTTTTTTTTTTTTCATCATGGTTTTTCATGACATGAGTTTTTTGTTTTTCTCTGATTCCAGCACGGGATATCCCGTAGTTTTTTTTTTTAGTTTCTTCTCCTTTACCAGCATGAGATACCCCGTAGTTTTTTTTTTTTAGTTTCTTCCCCTTTTCCAGCATGAGATATCCCGTATTTTTTTTTAGTTTCTTCTCCTTTTCCAGCATGAGATATCCGTAATTTTTTTTTTTTTTCTTCTCTTTCTCAGCATGAGATATCCCGTAGTTTTTTTTTTTAGTTTCTTCCCCTTTTCCAGCAAGAGATATCTTGTAGTTTTTTTTAGTTTCTTCCCCTTTTCCAGCAAGAGATATCCGTAGTTCTTTTTAGTTTCTTCCCCTTTTCCAGCAAGATATCCCGTAGTTTTTTTTTTTAGTTTCTTCCCCTTTTCCAGCAAGAGATATCCGTAGTTTTTTTTTAGTTTCTTCCCTTTTTCCAGCATGAGATATCCGTAGTTTTTTTAGTTTCTTCTCCTTTTCCAGCAAGAGATATCCGTAATTTTTTTAGTTTCTTCTCCTTTTCCAGCATGAGATATCCGTAATTTTTTTAGTTTCTTCCCTTTTCCAGCATGAGATATCCCATAATTTTTTTTTCTTTCTTCTTTTCTCCAGCATGAGATATCCGTAGTTTTTTTTAGTTTCTTCCTCTTTTCCAGCATGAGATATCTTGTAGTTTTTTTAGTTTCTTCCCTTTTCCAGCAAGAGATATCCGTAGTTCTTTTTTAGTTTCTTCCCCTTTTCAGCATGAGATATCCCGTAGTTTTTAGTTTCTTCCCTTTTCCAGCAAGAGATATCCCGTAGTTTTTTTTAGTTTCTTCCCCTTTTCCAGCATGAGATATCCAGTAGTTTTTTTAGTTTCTTCCCCTTTTCCAGCATGAGATATCCCGTAGTTTTTTTAGTTTCTTCCTCTTTTTTCCAGCATGAGATATCCCGTAGTTTTTTTAGTTTCTTCCTCTTTTCCAGCATGAGATATCCCATAGTTTTTTTAGTTTCTTCCCCTTTTCCAGCATGAGATATCCGTAGTTTTTTTAGTTTCTTCCCCTTTTCCAGCAAGAGATATCCCGTAGTTTTTTTTAGTTTCTTCCCCTTTTTCCAGCATGAGATATCCCGTAGTTTTTTTTTTAGTTTCTTCCCCTTTCCAGCATGAGATATCCCGTAGTTTTTTTAGTTTCTTCCCCTTTTCCAGCATGAGATATCCCGTAGTTTTTTTTAGTTTCTTCCTTTTCCAGCATGAGATATCCTGTAGTTTTTTTAGTTTCTTCCTCTTTTCCAGCATGAGATATCCTGTAGTTTTTTTTGTTTCTTCCCCTTTTCCAGCATGAGATATCTGTAGTTTTTTTTTGTTTTGTTTCTTCCCCTTTTCCAGCATGGGATATCCGTAGTTTTTTTTTAGTTTATTCCTTTTCCAGCATGGGATATCCGTAGTTTTTTCAGTTTATTCCTTTTCCAGCATGGGATATCCCGTAGTTTTTTTAGTTTCTTCCCCTTTTCCAGCATGGGATATCCCGTAGTTTTTTTAGTTTCTTCCCATTTTCCAGCATGGGATATCCTGTAGTTTTTTTTTTAGTTTCTTCCCATTTTCCAGCATGGGATATCCGTAGTTTTTGTAGTTTCTTCCCATTTTCCAGCATGGGATATCCAGTAGTTTTTTTAGTTTCTTCCCCGTTTCCAGCATGGGATATCCGTAGTTTTTAGTTTCTTCCCATTTTGCAGCATGGGATATCCGTAGTTTTTGTGGCTTCTTCCCCTTGTCCAGCATGGGATATCCAGTAGTTTTTTTGTAGTTTCTTCCCACTGTCCAGTATGGGATATCCAGTAGTTTTTGTCGTTTCTTCCCCTTGTCCAGCATGGGATATCCAGTAGTTTTTTTAGTTTCTTCCCATTTTCCAGCATGGATATCCAGTAGTTTTTTTTTAGTTTCTTCTACTTTTCCAGCATGGGATATCAGTAATTTTTTTTTAGTTTCTTCTTTTCCAGCATGGAATATCCTGCAGTTTTTTTTTTTTAGTTTTTATCCTCTTCCAGCATGGGATATCCCATAGTTTCTTTTAGTTTCTTCTCCTTTTCCAGCATGGGATATCCGTAGTTTTTTTTTTCTTCTACTTTCCCAGCATGGGATATCCGTAGTTTTATTCCAGTTTCTTCTACTTTTTCCAGCATGGGATATCCGTAGTTTTTTCCAGTTTCTTCTACTTTTCCAGCATGGGGTATCCGTAGTTTTATTCCAGTTTCTTCTACTTTTCCAGCATGGGATATCCCGTAGTTTTATTCCAGTTTCTTCTACTTTTCCAGTATGGGATATCCGTAGTTTTATTCAGTTTCTTCTACTTTTCCAGCATGGGATATCCGTAGTTTTATTTCAGTTTCTTCTACTTTTCCAGCATGGGATATCCCGTAGTTTTATTTCAGTTTCTTCTACTTTTCCAGCATGGGATATCCCGTAATTTTTTGTTTCTTCCCTTTTTTCAGCATGGGATATCCGTCGTTTTTTCCCCTTTTTCCCCTGCATGGGATATCCCGTCGTTTTTTCCCTTTTTCCCCTGCATGGGATATCCCGTAATTTTTGTTTCTTCCTTTTTTTTCCAGAATGGGATATCCGTCATATTTTTTTGCCCTCTGTATATTTTTCAAGGTCTGATATCCCGGCAAGTTCTTTCCACTGGCTTTTTCCCGTCCCTTTACATTTTTTCTTTTAACTAAACAAATAATTATTTTTCGCCCTGTTCAATTTTTATCGACCAAATAATAAGTCTTCAAAGTCACAGGAAGTTTTAAAATAATAATGAGCAAGTTCATTATAATGGCCGCAGTGTTTTTCAGTTTTTTCTCGTCTGAAATTACAATAAAAAAGTGTTCACAAATCGAGGAAGTCTCAAATATACAAAATATATCACCAATTTTTTCTTCAAAACTGAATTGGTGTTCCTCAAGATTTTAAATTTTTTTATCTGAAATTTGATAAAAAGTTTTCTAAATCGACTAAGTCTCAAATATAAAAAATATATCACCATTTTTTCAAACCCGAATGATAAGTTCGATATGGTGTCACCCAAGTTTCCCAGTTTTTTTTTCTGAAATTATATAAAAAAAGTTTTCACAAGCCGACGAAGTCTCAAATGTACAAAATATATCACCGCGTTTTTTTAACCGAAACGATACGTTCGTTATAGTGTTCCATAGTGTTTCCCAGTTTTTTTCTGAAATTATAAAAAAATGTTTTCATAAATCGACGAAGCCTCAAATAAAAAAATATATCACCGTGATTTTATCAGAACAGAAAATGATACTTTCGTTATAGTGTTGCACAGTGTTTTTCAGGTTTTTAATCTGAAAAAAGTTTTATATCGACGAAGCCTCAAATATAAATAATATATCACCATGGTTTTTTAAACAGAAATGATACGTTCGATATGGTGTCACCCAAGTTTTCCAGTTTTTTAAGTTTTCCAGTTTTTTTTTATCTTAAATAAAAAAAAGTATTCTAAATCGTGGAAGCCTCAAAAGGTAACAAAATATATCACCGATTTTTTATTTATTTATTTTTTCAAAATCGAAATGATGCATTTTCGACACCCACACAAGTTCTGCAATGAAGAAAAATGTATCACCAACTTGTTTCCTCTCGTCTTTTTCCTGATTCTGGTCGAAAGTCCAGAAGTTTTTAAACTTCAGGTAATTATATAATTATCCCCGTGCGGTTCTCACTGTCCCCTGGGCATTCTGACATTCTTGAGAACTGCGTTACGTCGAAACGTCTTTAACAATTTAACAGATTTTGCCTTTCAATGATAAGATAGTCTAAATAAATGATACTGGGTTTTCGCTTATAATGCTAAAATCTATCTGTTTTTTTTTGCCTCCTAGAATTCCCTGTTCCACTTGAAATGACAACATCTAACTCTATTTTCTGCTTCCTATAATTCCCTGTTCCACTTAAAATGCCAACATTCAACCCTATCTTTGCTTCTTATAATTCCTTGTTCCACTTAAAATGATAACATCTAACTCTATTTTCTACTTCCTAGAATTCCTGTTCCACTTAAAAATGATAACATTCTATTTTTGCTTCTAGTTCCCTGTTCCACTAAAATGGTAATTTCAAACTCTACCTTTTGCTTTCTAGAATTCCTATTCCATTTTCATGAATGTCGTGTTTCAAGTATAAGATATCTAAATAAATAATACTAGCTATCGGCTTATATAGTAAAATCTATCTTTTTCTGCTTGCTAGAATTCCCTGTTCCATTTTCATGAATGTTGTGGAGTGGAATGGAATATAGAAAGTTGAGGCCAAAGGTCAAGCGCTGGGACCTACGAGGTCATTGAGCGCTGAAAGGGAAATTAGGAGTAGAAAGGTTTGAAAGGTGCAACAGGAGGAAAACCTCGCAATTGATAGGAGAGAGTGGAAAGAAATATATAAGAAAGAATATGAATGGAGGTACAGCAAAAGGAATGAAAAGGGTTGCAGCTGGGGGCCGAAGGGACGCTGCAAAGAACCCGCATGGGGTGCACTGACGGCGCTACCCCCCTAAGGGGATGTGTTGTGTTTCAGTTATGAGATAGTCTAAATAAATAAACAATATTGGCTTTCGGCTTACAATTGTAAATTCTATCTCTTTTTTTTTTTTTTGCTTGCTAGAATTCCTGGCCATTTTTACATATTAGATTAACATATAAATCATTTTTCTTATGGTGCTGAGGGTTAATATTCATTTTTTAAAAAATGAAATCGCCATCACCAGTATTTTACGACTGAAACATCAGTTGTGGCTCATGATCGTATTTTTCAGAAAATATAAATACCATTCGTATTTATACGAATTAAGAAGAATCTTATTTTTGACGTATTAGAACTAAAGCTACTTTTCACATTTCAAAACAAACTATTCTGAAAAATTGAAGACTTTACGATTAATTTCTTAAAAACGAGATCTTTTATTTCATAATATCTAAAAGATGGAAAATTTAATTACAAAAAGCATACCAATTTACTAGGTTTAATAAAGTACTCTCTATAATTAGCTCGTATATAATGGAAACATTCATTTCAGTGTTTTTAAAAGTTCACGCTCATTCATCCATGTTCTGAAAAACAAAACTTAATTTTCACCAGAAAATCACACTTTTAACTTCACAAACCGAAGCATAATTATCTACTGCTAATAATTATGAAATGGGAAAACCAGTTACTATATAAAGCAGTCTCTCTCTCTCTCTCCAGAAAGATGCAGAAACAAAATCATCTTAGTCGTCTTTTGAGTTTACCGCGACGATGAATAAGTAGGATGAATAAGTACTATGAATAATTAGGGTGAATAAGTACGATGAATAAGTAGGATGAATAAGTACTACGAATAATTAGGATGAATAGGTACGATGAATAAGTATTGTGATTAAGTAGGATGAATGGTGAATAAGTACGATGAATAAGTAGGATGAATAAATACGATAAGTAGGATGAATAAGTACTGTGAATAAGTACTATGAATAAGGAGGATGAATAGGTACGACGAATAATTACGATGAATAAGTACGATGAATAAATATAAGTATACGATGAATAAATATAAATAGGACGAATAAGTACACTGAATGAATGCGATGAATAAGTACTGTGAATAAGGACGCAGGATCTCTATTGTTCTTCAAATGAATAGAATGACGTGATATGTTGAACAGACAAACAAATTATAATGGTGTCGTCAAGAATCGGAAATAAAATGAAATCCGCTTGCATTTACAAGATGACGCACTTCTCTGACTCTTCTGTATACACGCACACACACACACACATATATATAATATATATATATATATATATATATATATATATATATATATATATATATATATATATATACAATAGACTTTAAATCTAATAACCAGAACAAAAAAACAAACACCATACAATTTTAAAAAACGAAATACATATAAATACAAAATCCTTTGTGCACTGGAAAAATGGTATATTCTTTGGTGCTTTCCATTAACTTTTATTTTCCCTTTTTTTTACCGTCCAGACTGTATGTATGATAGGCCCAGCGCCAGTTTCAGTGTGTGTGTGTGTGTGTGTGTGTGTGTGTGTGTGTGTGTCTTTCCCTTAAAGAGAAGGCTGCAGTTCAAGGGTGGAACTTAAGCCTTCGTCGGCCTTACAGCCTAAAGCATTTCTTTTGAAGTCAGAATCGCTGTCTCCTTTCAGAATCGCCCCCGGCCCCCACCGCCCCTCCACCCTTCCCAACCTTCCGGTACAGGAACCAAGAACAAGGCACGTTGGATGCACCTCTGTATCAGACTATATTCACTCGTTTTACACTTCCTGCAGGACAGACATACGCAGAAATACACTAGAATACAAGAGTTTAAAATACGGTAAATTCGTTTTTGTGATTTAAGCGGGTCGGGTGCACTTCTGAAGCAGCGTATATCCACTCGTTTGACAATTCCTCCAGTACAGAAATACACTGAAATACAAAGAAATACAGTAAAGTATGTAGATATACACTAAAATACATAGAAATACAGGAGTTTAAAATACGGTAAACGTGTTTTTATTTAGGATTCAAACTACCTCACTTTTTTTTTCTAGTTCTTGAAGAGTTCGTTTAAAGAACGCTGCGTTTGATGCACTTGAGATTCAAACTTGCTCACTCTTTCTTTACAGTTCGCGAAAGTTATATTCATACGACGCTGTTTTCGTTAAGTTTCAAAGCTGCTCTCTTCAGTAGTTTTAGTTTTAGATCATACGATCATAAGAGTTTCAAATTGACGGGACTGAAGCATTTCTGAGCCGAACTGATTCGAAGTGTATTCGAACTGTATTCGAACAGTATTAGAACTGACTCGAACATTATTAGAACTGATTCGAACCGTATTTGAGCTGTCTTCGAAATGACTCGAACTGATTCGAATTGTCTTTGAGCAGTATTCGAACTGTCTTCGAAATTATTCGAACAGTATTCGAACTGATTTGAACTGTCTTCAAACAGTATTCGGAAATAATTCGAACAGTATTCGAACTGTCTTCAAAATTGTTCAAACTGTATTCAAACTGATTGGAACTGTCTTTGAAATGATTTGAACTGTATTCGAACTGATTCGAATTGTCTTCGAACAGTATTCAAACTGTCTTTGAAATTATTCAAACAGCATTCAAACAGATTTGAGCTGTCTTCGAACAGTATTCAAAATAATTCGAACTGTCTTCGAAATGATTTGAACAGTATTTGAACTGTCTTCAAAATTATTTGAACTGTCTTGAAATAATTCAAACTGTATTTGAACTGATTCGAATTGTCTTCAAACAGTATTCAAACTGTCTTCGAAATGACTCGAACAGTATTCGAACTGATTCGAACTGTATTCGAACTGATCTGTCTTTGAAATGATTTGAACTGTATTCGAACTGATTCGAATTGTCTTTGAACAGTATTCAAACTGTCTTCAAATTATTCAAACAGCATTCAAACAGATTTGAACTGTCTTCAACAGTATTCAAAATAATTCAACTGTCTTTCAAATGATTTGAACAGTAATTCTAACTGTCTTGAAAATGATTTGAACAGTATTCGAACTGTCTTCGAAATGATTTGAACTGTCTTCAAATGATTCAAACTGTATTTGAACTGATTCGAATTGTCTTCAAACAGTATTCAAACTGTCTTCGAAATGACTCGAACAGATTCAAACTGTCTTCGAACAGTATTCAAAATAATTCTAACAGCATTCGAACTGTCTTCGAAATGATTCGAACAGTATTCGAAATGATTCAAACTGTATTCAACTGATTTGAACTGTCTTCGAAAATGATTCGAGCAGCATTCGAACTGTCTTCGAAATGGTTCGAGCTGTATTCAAATAAAATCGAACTGTCTTCGAAATGGTTCGAACAGTATTCGAAGTGTCTTCAACAGTATTCGAAATGATTTGAACTGATTCGAACAGACTCGAACAGTATTCAAACTGATCTGAACAGTATTCGAAACGATTCGAACAGTACTCGAATTGATTCGAACTGTCTTCGAAATTATCGAACCGTACTCGAACAATATTCGAACTGATTTGAACAACATTCGTTCCGGTTACAATTTCTAAGGACAAGGAACAAGAAAGAGGCATTTGAAGTTTCCGAAAATTTTCAGGCATTTCAAGTTTCGAATATCTTCGCTCAATTTGTTGCTATGGAAAATAAATAAACATATAGTGACAAGTAATAATTCAAATACAAATTTAACTTCCGATTCAAAGTGAATCAAAGGTCTCTGAATTTCAAGTAGGCCTACACTGAGGTACACTTGAAAGCTTCAGATTCATATGCAACAACGCAATTATTTCAAATACCTTTCACTGTTCACTAAACGTGAGGAATTTTGGGAACAATGGGTCATAAGCTGTGACGTCAGCTACCCTAATAGAATGAGTTTAATACTACAATACAATACTGGAGAGAGAGAGAGAGAGAGAGAGAGAGAGAGAGAGAGAGAGAGAGAGAGAATTAACATTAAACAGAGTGGAATGAAACACTACTGAAAGAGGTCTAATTTCCACAAGTGACAGAGAGAGAGAGAGAGAGAGAGAGAGAGAGAGAGAGAGAGAGAGAGAGAGAGCAATTAACATTAAACAGAGTTAAATGAAACACTACTGAAGGAGGCCTCATTTCCACAAGTGACAGAGAGAGAGAGAGAGAGAGAGAGAGAGAGAGAGAGAGAGAGAGAGAGAGAGAGTATATACACACATATATATATATAAAATATGTACATATATATATATATATATATATATATATATATATATATATATATATAGATATATATATATATATATATATATATATATATATATATATATATATATATATATATATATATATATATATATATATATATATATATATATATATATATATATATATATATATATATATATATATATATATATATATATATATATATATATATATATAGAGATAGAGAGAGAGAGAGAGAGAGAGAGAGAGAGAGAGAGAGAGAGAGAGAGAGAGAGAGAGAGAGAGAGAGTGAGAGAGGTGTGTATGTATATATATATATATATATATATATATATATATATATATATATATATATATATATAGGTATAGAGAGAGAGAGAGAGAGAGAGAGAGAGAGAGAGAGAGAGAGAGGGGTGGGTGGGTCCGTTTTTAGGAAGAAACTATAACTCCCGGAATAAGCGCCAGTGAACTCGACACTAAGGGCCTCGTCCCTTTGGTACTCCCAGGCTCATTGTTAGCCGTTTGCTTTGTAAAAGGTTCTCTATGAAAAATTGGGGGCTAAACAATAAGTGTGGGGGAGGGGGAGGGGGGGAGAGTGGGGGAGGGAGAGGCCAGGCCAGATGTCTTTATTGCACCGACCGAGCGATGCGAATGGGAATGCCCCCTTTGATTTCGAAATGTTTCGGCGTGAATCGGATATAAGCGACGTTGCAGGAACACCAACAACAATTTCGGCGATGGGAGAGAGAGAGAGAAAGAGAGCAGGACCCTTTCGTTAGAAAGCTTGCTTCTGCGGACGAATGGTGGGGGTGGGGGGTATTTTGAAGCCATTTCCTTTTATCGTCTTTACGGGTGCGCAGAACGAAGCTTTTTTTATCTTTTTTTATTTATTTTTTTGGGTAGATTAATAAAAAAAATTAAAAGGCCAAAGGTCTTTTGAAATTTTTAGTCGGCAGATTAATAAATAAAAATTAAAAGGTCAAAAGTCTTACGATTATGTTTGCCTCTTCATTTCTGTTGTCGTGCGTCTGGAGTCGCAAAATTCGTTTAATGTAGAGAAATATGAATATTTTTCTTAGGTCTGTAGGATGAAATTTTTTCTTAGGTCTGTAGGATGGAATGTTTTTCTTAGGTCGGTAGGATGGAATTTTTTCTTAGGTCTGTAGGACGGAATTTTTTTCTTAGGTCTGTAGGATGGAATTTTTCTTAGGTACGTAGGATGGAATTTTTTTCTTAGGTATGTAGGATGGAATTTTTTCCTTAGGTCTGTAGGATGGAACGTTTTTCTTAGGTATGTAGGATGGAATTTTTTTCTTAGGTCTATAGGACGGAATTTTTCTTAGGTCTGTAGGATGGAATTTTTTTCCTTAGGTCTGTAGGATGGAACGTTTTTCTTAGGTATGTAGGATGGAATTTTTTCTTATGTCTGTAGGATGGAATTTTTCTTAGGTCTGTAGGATGGAATTTTTCTTAGGTTTGTGGGATGGAATTTTTGTCTTAGGTCTGTTGAATGGAATATTTTGTCTTAGGTCTGTAGGATGGAATTTTTTTCTTAGGTCTGTAGGATGGAATGTTTTCTTAGGTTTGTAGGATGGAATTTTTTATTAGGTCTGTAAGATGAAATTTTTTCTTAGGTCTGTAGGATGAAATTTTTATTCTTAGGTCTGTAGGATAGAATTTTTTTAAATTGGTTTACTGACAAAAAAAAAAAAAGAACTTAATGAACAAAAATGTCAAAACAAAAACAGAGTGTATTTTGTTTTGTTTAATACGAATACATTTAAGTACGCAACCTTAATATTTATCATGTAAATTAGTAGCTGTCCAATACACAGTCATACATTAGTTAACTATGTATTTTTAAAATACCTGATAAAATAATCTCAATTTAGGATGATTAAGAAAAACTATTCTTAGAAGATGAATTAATGACAAAAATTCCATTGGTTAATACCATAACTATCAGAGTAACCATTTTTAACTATAAAACAAGTTAACAATGCGGCGCAATTGAGTTTTCTGTACATCATATAACCAAGGCCACAGAAAATAGATCTATCTTTCAGTGGTCTCGGTATAATGCTGTATGAGCCGTGGCCATGAAACTTTAACCACGGGCCGGTGGTGGCCTGTCCTATACCGTTGCCAGACGCAGGATTGTGTCACTTTAACCTTCAGTAAAATAAAAACTACAGAGGCTAGAGGGCTGCAGTTCTGCATTTTTGGTGACTGGAGGGTGGACGGTCAACATACCAATTTGCAGCCCTCTGGCCTCAGTAGTTTTTTTAAGATCTGAGGGTAGACAGAAAAGTGTGGACAGAAAAAGTGCGGACGGACAGACAAAGCAGGCACGATAGTTTTTTTTTTTTTTTTTTTTTACAGAACACTTAAAAGATTATAATCTCTGCTAACAACAGCGTAATGATATAAACACTAAAAATATGCAATTTGCAAACTTCAATTGCATTAGGAGACGAAGCGTTTTGGCACGTCAAGAAAGTATCAAAGAAGGATTTGAAATATGAATGAAAAACGGGAAAGGTTAATGAATACAGGAGGTGTTTAAGATATCAGGAGATCTACATGAGCGTAATGTAATAGACCTGATGTGGACTGTTCCCAGCTTAACATTCATGTGGCTGAAAATAACTGATGAGGGGAATTTAAATTGAATAAAGAAGTTTAACCGCAACTCACGTCAATAGTTTCAGCAGCATCTAAGCAGAAAGAATAATGAAGCGAGTAAAACTGCGCCGAAGTCTCTTCAGCGCAATCGAGTTTTCTACCTACAGTAGAAGGTACTCAGCAATTATGTGAAAATAAAACTGACGAATAACTATTTTGTAGAATAAGATCACTTGACGGTTACCTACAGCAGAAGCCCACTCAGCAATTATGTAGAAATAAAACTGAGGAATAATTATTTTGTAGAATGAGATGACCCGACACTTACCTACAGCAGAAAGCCACTCAGCAATTATGTAGAAATGAAACTGAGGAATAATTCTGTAGAATGAGATGACTTGACAGTTACCTACAGCAAAAACCCATTCAGCAATTATGTAGAAATAAAAATTGATGAATAACTATTTTGTAGAATAAGATCGCTTGACAGTAACCTACAGCAGGAAGGTACTCAGCAACTATGCAGAAATAAAAATTGAGGAAAAACTGTTTTGTAGAAAGAGTAAGGGCAGCATAGACGTACTTACATCACACTGGTAGGGTTAAAAAAAAAAAAATATAGGGGGACCAACCTGCGTTATTTACATGCTAGGACTTAATTCCTAATCTTGATGGTTGGAATCCTGCCACCTATTCCGAAAGCCAGAAAGCTTCTCTGACCTAGTTTCAGCATCAGCGTCACGAAAGGTCACAGAGTTGACCTTTAAAGTCGCCGCTTTGATGAATAAAAGGTATTCATCCAGAAAGGAAGATCTATAAGTGAGCAATCAGTATTGAAGTGAGGGAATTCTTGCATATGGAGGACAGTTATTGATGTGTATATAAGATTTCAGATGCTTTGATCTGGGATGAAAGGAAAATAGGAAATATATTGGTTAAAAAAGGGGAAAATAGATAAAAATTATTGGATAAAAAGGACTTAAATTATATACAAAAAATTGCCATTAAAAACTGTAGTAGATACATGATATTTTATGCTGCACTTTAAATGTGAAAAAGTAAAAATCGCCAACAATCGAGTTTTCTGTACAGCGTGTATGGTATTTTCAGCCACGGCCATGAAACTTTCAGGTGGTGGGATGTGCTGTTGGCACCTATAGCATTGCCAGACGCACGATCATGACCAACTTTAACCTTAAATAAAATAAAAACTACTGAGGCTGAGGGCTGCAATTTGGCACGTTTGATGATTGGAGGTGGATGATCAACATACTAATTTGCAGCCCTCTAGCCACAATAGTTTTAAGATCAGAGGGTGGACAGAAAAGTGATTGACGGACAAACAAATAGCCATCTCAGTAGTTCTTTTACAGAAAACTAGAACTAAAATATCTGAATTTTAAAGTAATCTGTTGACACCTCATACAATGCTTTCATTCGTTCAGAAAACAATAAAGTAAAGAAAAATGATTTTTGCAATAAAATTACTCACGACTAACAACAACAGTAACATTTAATTTCTACACAAAAAGGGGTATGTGTCATTAAAACACCGTACTCGTTAAAATAAAAAAACAAAATAATGAAGATAAAATGTCCCTTCATTAATCCCATAAAAAAGAAACATAATTCTGAAAGATAAAAAGATTATGAATTATGAAAATTAAACATTATCACTATTTTATATAAGTCGTAACACTAAGGCAAAGGGGGAGGTGGGATGTGAGTCTCGTGGGGAGCAACCACTTCAGTCGAGAGAGATCCTGAGTTTTTAGGTTAGGTTAGAATATGTTTTTAGGGTTAGGTTAGGATACGTTTTAGGCTGAGTGAGAATATGATTCAGGTTAGTTAGAATATGCTATAAGTTAGGTCAGAATATGTTTTAGGTTAGGTTAGAATATGTTTTAGGTTTTAGGTTAGGATATGTTTTTAAGGTTAGGCTAGAATGTGTTTTAGATTAGTTAGAATATGTTTTATGTTAGGTTAGATTATGTTTTTAGGTTCTTAGAATATGTTTTTAAGGATAGGTTTGAATATGTTTTAGGTTAGGTTAGAATATGTTTTTGGGTTAGGTTTGAATATGTTTTAGGTTGGGTTAGAATATGTTTTTAGGTTAGGTCAGAATATGTTTTGGGTTGGAGTTAGTTGTTTTTAGTTAGGTTTGAATATTTTGTTTTTTATGTTAGGTTTGAATATGTTTTAGGTTAGGTTAGAATATGTTTTAGGTCACAATATGGTTAGAATATATTTTTAGGTTAGGTTAGAATATGTTTTTAGGTTAGAAGTTAGATTATGTTTTAGGTTAGGTTAGAAATAAGTTTTAGGTTAGGTTAGAATATGTTTTTAGGTTTTAGGATTTTGAATATGTTTTATGTTAGGTTATGTTTTTAGGTTTTAGGTTGGGATTTGAATATGTTTTAGGTTAGGTTAGAATGTTTTTAGGTTAGGGTTAGAATATGTTTTTAGGTTAGGAGTTAGATTATATTTTTAGGTTAGGTTAGAATATGTTTTTAGGTTAGGTTAGGATATGTTTTTAGGTTTTAGGATAGGTTTGAATATGTTTTAAATTAGGTTAAGAGTATGTTTTTAGGTTTTAGGTTAGGTTTGAATATGTTTTAGGTTAGGTTAGAATATGTTTTTAGGTTAGATCTGAACATATTTTAGGTTAGTTAGACTATGTTTTAGATTAGGTTAGAATATGTTTTTAGGTTAGGTTAGAATATGTTTTTAGGTTTTAGGGTAGGTTTGAATATGTTTTAGGTTAGGTTAGAATATGCTTTTCGGTTTTAGGTTAGGTTGAATATGTTTTTAGGTTAGGTCTGAACATGTTTTTAAGTTAGGGAATATGTTTTAGGTTAGGTTAGAATATATTTTTAGGTTAGGTTAGAATATGTTTTTAGGTTTTAGGGTAGGTTTGAATATGTTTTAGGTTAGGTTAGAATATGCTTTTAGGTTAGGGTTTGAATATGTATTATTAGGTTGGTATGTTTTTAGGTTAGGTCTGAACATGTTTTAAGTTAGGTCTGAATATGTTTTAGGTTAGGTTAGAATATGTTTTAGTATTTCAGTATTATTTTGGTGTTTTTCCGGTAGTAATTGAGAGAGGAATTTTTGTTGTCTTAAAACAGCAACATCCGACTTCAACAATGAAACATGATTCTCGAGAATGAGATTCTAGTTTCAAATAAATTTATCATAGATGGACATTTACAGAGAGAGACAGAGACGAATTCAATGGCAAAATCAATACCCAATTAGCCTCCACATGCCTCTCTCTCTCTCTCTCTCTCTCCACACATAAATACACACAAAATAGGATGATGCCTCAGAATCATGTGAATTTTCATCTTAGGTGTAAGATTTCTCTCTCTCTCTCTCTCTCTCTCTCTCTCTCTCTCTCTATCTCCCATACACAAGCACAAAAATAGGCTGATACCTCAGAATCATACTTGAATTTTCATCTTAGGTTTAAGATCTCTCTCTCTCTCTCTCTCTCTCTCTCTCTCTCCACACACACAAACACACACACACACACACACAAACAAAGTAGGATGATACCTCAGAATCTTATTTGAATTTTTATCTTTAGGCTTAGATCTCCCTCTCTCTCTCTCTCCACATACACAAACACACATAATAGGATGATACCTCTGAATCATACTTGAATTTTCATCTTAGGTTTAGATCTCTCTCTCTCTCTCTCTCTCTCTCCACATACACACACACACAAAATAGGATGATACCTCAGCATCATACTCGAAAATTTCATCTTAGGATGCGGTGACGCCAGTTACTCATATATATCAATTCAGCCAAATAAGTCTTATTAAAGTTATGAATGAAATATTAGGTATTTGGCTACTGGACGAACTTCAGTAGCATTAAATCTATATAGTTTTATTTTCTGTATGGATTATTCATGGGCAGAGAGAGAGAGAGAGAGAGAGAGAGAGAGAGAGAGAGAGAGAGAGAGAGAGAGAGAGAGAGAGGATACATTTTAATTGTATATGTGTAATGAGATAAAAAATTTGCAGATATGTTTATCATACAGAGAGAGAGAGAGAGCTACATTTTGAATTGTATATGTGTAATGAGATAGAAAAATTTTGCAGAGATATGTTTGGCCCATACAGAGAGAGTAGAGAGAGAGAGAGAGAGAGAGAGAGAGAGAGAGAGAGAGAGAGAGAGAGAGAGGATACATTTTTGAATTGTTAATGAGATGAAAAATTTTGCAGAGATATGTTTTGGCCCTCAGAGAGAATTTTGAATTGTATATGTGTAATGAGATAGAAAAATTTTTAGAGATATGTTTGGCCCTCATACAGAGAGAGAGATGAGAGAGAGAGAGAGAGAGAGAGATATGTTTGGCCCATACAGAGAGAGAGAGAGAGAGATACATTTTGAATTGATATGAATGAGATAGAAAAATTTGCAGAGATATGCTTGGTCCTCATAGAGAGAGAGAGAGAGAGAGAGAGAGAGAGAGAGAGAGAGAGAGAGAGAGAGAGAGAGAGAGAGAGAGAGAGAGGTAGGTTTGCATTTCATGTAAGATTTTCTGTTAGTCTTATCGGTATTTATCTTCCTACTGTAATTATGCAGATTACCTAAATGGACTTTTATCCTCGTACGTAATTACAAACCATTACAAATGAAGATTCACATTCATGCAAGGCATTACTATTCTAATACAAGACTCCTTGTATTGAGTAATTAACCTACATTTTTATCCATTTATTTATTCATTTGTTAATCTTTTTTTTCTTTTTATAAGCGATCTCATCTTTCCGTATTCCCATTTACCTTCTGTTACTTCTTTCTAATGAACACCACGTTCTTTGGAAGCTTGAATTTCAAGTCAGTGGCCCCTGTGGTGAGCTTGTTCCATATTAATAGGTTCATTTTATGAATAAAAAAATAATAATAGTGACGTTTACACACCTACATATATACGTGTGAAAAAGTTTACCTGAACAGGTGTGACTGACCACAAGCATATCTGAACTTATGGATAAAAACAAGTAAAAAATGCGCCGAAGTTTCGTCGGCGCAATCGAGTATTCTGTACATCCCATATAATCAAGGCCACTGGAAAATAGATCTATCTTTCTGTGGTATCGGTATAATGCCGTACGAGCTGCGGCCCATGAAACTTTAACCACGGCCCGGTGGTGGCATGGCCTATATCGTTGCCAGACGCACGATCATGGCTAATTTTAACCTTTGAATAAAATAAAAACTACTGAGGCTAGAGGGGCTGCAATTTGATATGTTTGGTAAATGGAGGTGGATGATCAACATACTAATTTGTAGCCCTCTGCCTCCGTAGTTTTTAAGATCTGAGGGCGGACAGAAAAAGTGCGGACGGACAGACAAAGCTGGCACAATAGTTGTCTTTTACAGAAAACTAAAATCTGTCTAGTGTAGATAAGGTATACAATAATCAATATATACCTGTACAAGTATTTAAGCTCAGGTAGACTGCCAGGTATAACCACAGGTGTAACCTGCCCTATAAGGGTATACAGCAAGGGCCATTCATGAAGAAATTCAGATCCCGATGAAAAGTAATTTTACGAGAAAGGTTACCTTTGTGGATTATGTCCCAGGCAATGAGGAACAGTACTGTACGTACCTTGAAGAAAGGGAGGAACGGATGACCAACGTCATATATATATATATATATATTATATATATATATATATATATATATATATATATATATATATATATATATATTATATAAAGTTGCAAGTTCTGTAAGAATATGAGAATATCTTACAAACCAACTTGGCTCAAACACCTAATTACCTTACAGACTATAGAAATGCAGCAAAATGGTTAACATCGACCATAAAATTATTAATGCCGAAATGAATTCACTAACATACATACATACATATATATATACTTTTATATATATATATATATATATATATATATATATATATATATATATATACATATATATATATATATATATATATATATATATATATATATATTTTGATAACCCATCTCTCCTCTAACAGAATCGTCATCAAGATATCTTGTTTCTAACAATTTTTTCTCCTTCCTTTTCAAGCAAAACTCTCCGAGAGAGAGAGAGAGAGAGAGAGAGAGAGAGAGAGAGAGAGAGAGAGAGAGAGAGAGAGAGACATGCGCGTGTGCATCTAGAACTGCCTAGAGAGGGCTACATTTTGCATTCTCTCCCGTGGTGCTGGAAAGGAGCGAGATAAGGATATTTCTGTCACAAACAAACTTTGCTTATCTTTTTATTCTGCGGCAGTTTCTTTCTTCGCGTGCACACACCCTGCACAAAGGAGGAGGAGGAGGGAGAAGTCTCTCACACACACACCCACACACACACCTCTCGCACAAAAGAAAAAATATACAAAATAAGGAAAAAAACAAGAATGAAAAATCCTTCAGACGTTTCGCCCCTTTCTCCCGTTTTACTGGCTTTACGAGACACTTCGTTCCAGTTATAATGTTTACTGGAGTCGTTCCCTGCAGAGCAAAAAGTGACTTGAATAGAACTCGGCGGGAGGAAAATGTTCTAGGCCTACCTCTTTGGGCCAGCGTGGTTTGAAACCTACTCTTTTTTTTTGTGACCTTCTGGTCTGGGGTAAAATAGGGTATTAAGTTTATTTTCTGGTCTGGGCTAGAATAGGGCATTCGGTTGCATTCTTCAACGGGCCTTCCTTTGTAAAGGAATTTCATATCGGGAAATTATTCAGCTTCGGTTGCTAGGATACGAAAGATCAGTGTACGAAAACCATTATATATATATATATATATATATATATATATATATATATATATATATATATATATATATATATATATATATATATATATATATATATTATCGTTAATAAAAGCTTTCGACTTGCGTCAAGCTCTTCGTTTCACAGCAAATTTATTTTAATGGTCTTAGATACAAAGGGTTCAGTTCGCGTTCAGGGTTTCTGCTTATGTTCTTGTTTTGTGTGTGATGAATGGTTTGTTCATTATATTCTCATTTACGCCAAATTTACGTCAACAAGGCAGGATTGGCAACATTCGTCCATTAATTAGTCGCACCATTTTCATTAAATCTTTGTTTCGTTTTATTATATTTATATGTGTATATGAATATTTATGTACAGTATATGTATATGTGTATATATTTATGTATTATATATATATATGTATATATATATATATATATATATATATATATACATATACATTCATATACATATAAATAACAACATCGAAAAACAAAAGATTAAATGAAAATGAAAATGGTACATTTAATTAATGGACGAATGTTGCCAATCCTGCCTTGTTGACGTAAATTTGGCGTAAATATTGAGAATATAATGAACAAACCACATTCACTCACACAAAAAGAACAGCATAAGCAGAAACCTGAACGGAACTCAGCCCTTGTATCTAAGACCATTGAAATAAATTTCCTGTGGCACGAAGGCTTTGACGCAAGTCGAAAGCTTTTATGAACGACAAATGAAATTTCAAAAGATCAAATTGCAAAAACAAGAATTTCTGAGTTCTAAATTATTTTGTCTTTACTGAATAATTTTTTTCGATAAGTGAAATCGGAATTTTTTTTGAAGGAACATATTGTATTTATAAAAGTCTCTCGACTCCCACAGGACATACTAGATGAGTTTGCTCTTGAATAGAGTGAAGTCAATTAGATCGAGAAAAAGTTAAAGAAGTTCGACAGCCAAGTGAGAAGAGACGCTGCAAAGAACCTTGAGCTTTGGACACACAGAGCTAGGTAGTTATTTTGCACTTAGCAATACCTGCATTCAAGTCCTTTTAGTGTCATCCAATAAGAAGATTCCAGAAGGACCTTCTCTCTTCTCTCTCTCTCTCTCTCTCTCTCTCTCTCTCTCTCTCTCTCTCTCTCTCTCTCTCTCTCTCTCTGGAAATATTGATACTCAGATACTGGAACACCTCGGGAACAAAACTAAGCTGAAAAATAAAACGCACTTACTTCGATAACAGCTTTGTATTACAGTGCGAAAACCTTCGACTGAAAAACCTACCAACATATATTCAGTTACTCGTCTGATATCTGTGATTTTTGGCTTGTTAACCAACCGCCCCTCCCCACCACCACAAAAAAAAATTAAAAATACTTGTAATCTTCCCTCTCAAAATAATAAAAAGAAACGTTATTCTCAGTGATACAGACATATCCCAAGAAGGACTTTTTACAAGAGGGCCAATTCTCAGGTAAAAGCGAGTCGGTCGCTTGCGAAGGCGCGCGCATTCGGACGCGGGTTGGAAACCGACAAGCAGAACGGACAAAATCTAAACTTAAGACAGCGTATTAGGACGAAGGCCAGCTCACCTACTGCGCATGCTCAGTTGGTCCAGAGTCGCAACAAGCCGCAGAAGTCAATTTCTGCCCGGCGCACTGCCGATATTTCAAGCGCGGAATTTAGGTCTACGAGGAGGAAGGTCAGGAGCGGAAATCTTTTGCTTTTAGTGTTCAAGCAATTTTTCTTATTTTTAGGTGTTTACGATGCTTTTAAACCTTCGAAGGTTTAGCTAAGTTGTCGATGGTTCCCCAGTTTCTACAGGTATCTGCTTCTTAAGCCAGTGTCAAATAAGTTGGAATTAAATAAAATAAATATTCAGTCGACTCAATCCACGTGATTTTAGTTTTCTGTAAAAGAAGCACTGAGATGGCTATTTGTTCGCCCGTCCGCACTTTTTTGTCCTACTGAGCCTAGAGGCTGCAAATTGGTATGTTGATCATCAACCTCCAATCACCAAACATTGCCAAATTGCAGCCCTCTAGCCTCAGTAGTTTTTATTTTATTTAAGGTTAAGTTCAGCCATGGATCCAAGCGTCTGGCAGCGCTCTCCGGAGGCGTCGCCAACGCATGCACTGACCCCATCTGGGGAGCAACTGAGCCCTGCCCGGTCGTAGCTGAGAGTTTCATACACCATTATACGCTGAATAGTAAACTCGGTGCGCCGAAGAAACTTTGACGCATTTTTTTACTTGTTTCTTATTGTAAACGCAATTTGGGATAATGTTATATTGACATCGACGACTGGTTGAACAGTTGCTGTTTAGACGGAGCAAAACCTACAACCTTATTTGGTTCATGAATGAAAGAATTTGCATACAAATAATTTGTTTGCAAGCGTATAAGTAATACGAGGATACTTGAGGATACTTGAAGACAATGTAATGTCCACATAACCTTTCCATTGAGAATCGACATTAGCAAGATTTTATATACATATATATATATATATATATATATATATATATATATATATATATATATATATATATATATATATATATATATATATATAAAGCAAATATATTAATTTTTATTTTGTCTGTGATCTACATAAAACAGTCCCAGTTGTTTAGAAGTTTCAAGTTGGTGTTCAGTGAGTTTTTAAAATCTGTCCTCGAACTAAACAGAGTTTGTTTAACTAAAACAACTTCTCGGTCAGTCTGTGCAATCATGTTTTAATCTCTGTCTTTCAGCTGATGATATCCAGTCGGTCTGTTCTGAGAAGACCTCTCTCTCTCTGTGTCTATCCATCCATTTGCTACCCTCAATCAGCCTCGACATTCCTATCCATCAGTATTTCATTGCCATCGCTGGAGCGGTTTAATAACAAAAGTTTCAATGACTTCTCTCTCTCTCTCTCTCTCTCTCTCTCGAACTGACCAACCAACCAACTCGACCTTCCTAATCCCAACTTTTCCCGATTCTCCAACTTCCCTTCAACTCATAATCCCAGAGTCAGGCCCAGGACTTCTGTGCTCCTCCCTGACTCAGGAGGAAGGGGAGAGAAGGAGGAGGACATCCCCTACCACTGGAGGGGAGGTGAGAAGAGGGGACATCCCCTACCTCCAGAGGGGAAGGGGAGGGGAAGAGGACCTCCCCTACCACCGGAGGAGGTGGGAACAGGGGAGGAGGAGGAGGAGGAGGGGAGGAGGAGGAGGAGGAGGGACGAGGACCTCCCCTACCACCGCAGGGAGAGGAGGGGAAAGAGGACATCCCCTATCACAGGAGGGGAAAGGGAGGAGGAAGAGGACCTCCCTACCACAGGAGGGGAGGTGGTACACGAGAAGAGGAGGAGGAGGAGGAGGAAGAG
>NC_089741.1:27488991-27496491 GCF_040412425.1 Macrobrachium rosenbergii
AAAAATAATAAATGAACTTTCGAAATGAAATATCAAATGAAAAGATGAAATTCGCAATTGATGTACTAAATGTATTACTCTCACCCATAGGGACATAATCAGGTTTATTTAGTCAAAGACAGCCATACTGCACAGCATAAACCAACTTAGAAAACTCCACGCGAGAGAGAGAGAGAAGAGAGAGAGAGAGAGAGAGAGAGAGAGAGAGAGAGAGAGAGAGAGAGAGAGATAATAAAATTTAGAACGTATATCACACTGATGGATATTGCTGCGCTGCGGAGATTTTAGATGTAAAGAGGAATATTAACAGTGTAAATTTCACCATGACCACAAAACGCATGCACTCGTTTTCTAACAAATTCATCAACCGTTATTGAAGCATCTTACTTGATGCATAAGAATATAACTTCTTTATAATAGAAGAAACAAGCCTTCCGTTATATCAGATTTGTTCTCAAAAGACTCATCTTTAATTTGTATTTAACGTTTTTGACTTTACGAAAATCATCACGAAAATCATTCGGCAAGAACGAGCACCCCTCATATCTCCTCAGCTCACACGATGTTTACGCAGCCATGTCTGCAATGGCGGAGATTACTCTGCGACTGGTGATGACATCTCATCAGACAAATCCTAATAGTCTTGCGTAATCCAGGTGCGCTAATCCTCCCTCGCGAGGGGGATTTACTCCTGAATATCCAATCATCTTGGGAGAGCCAGATCATACTGAAGTAACGAAGGCATGGGAGCGGTTGATGGCGTTCGTGCTCCCTTGCTGTAACGGTACTTTGGGTAGGATTTGTTATTCAAATATATTTCTGTTAGTGTTTTAATTATTTTTTTTACTGCAGTTAGTATAATTTTTATCAGCAGTTACGATTGGATTTGATTGTTCAAATATATTTCTGACAATATTTTATTTTTTACTGCAGTTAGGTATAATTTTTTGTCTGCAGTTACAGTAGGCTTTATTGTTCAAATATATTTCTGTCAATATTTTATTTTTTTCACTGCAGTTAGGTATAATTTTTATCAGCAGTTACGGTAGGCTTTATTGTTCAAATATATTTCTGTTAATATTTTATTTTTCAGTTAGGTATAATTTTTTTCAGCAGTTACGGTAGGATTTATTGTTCTGTCAATATTTTATTTTCTTTGCTGCAGTTAGGTACAATTTTTATCAGCAGTTACATGGTACGATCTATTGTTCAATTATATTTCTGTCAATATTTTATTTTATTTTACTGTCGTCAGGCATAATTTCTATCATCGTCCATACTGAGCATATACCTATAATGACCAAACAATACGGTCTTCCAGTTAAGTTTGCAAAGAAATTATACACAGGGAAAAGAAGAAAAATAAAAAAAAATTTGGGGGGCTCAAATCTGGATACTGGAAATGACGACCTAAAAATTTTAGGGGGCTCAAAGCTTTGGATACTCAAAATAGCCTAAAATTTTGAGGTTCGATGTCTGAATATATGAAATGATAACCTAAAATTTAGGGGGTCCCAAATCTTTGGATGCTTGAAATACCTAAAAGTTTGGGGTTCGATGCCCTGTATTATAAAATAACCTAAAATTTAGGGGGCCTAAAATCTTTGGATGCTTGAAATAACCTTAAATTTTGGGGTTCGATGTCTGTACGTATGCAAAGATAACCTAAAATTTTGGCGTCTGAAGCCTCTGGATATTGAATATGATGTTTTATAATGCAGGATCCTAAAGGCTTTGCCTAATGGAAATAAATTAAAATCAAAGTCTTAGTTTTCAGGTATTGAAAAGGATGTCATGATTCAGACCTTAGGAGCATAAACTCTTTGGGAATGCTGGTCTAAAACTTGAGAATATGAAGCCTTTGGCTACTAAAATTGGTGTCCTAAAATTTGGGAGTCTAAATCCTTTGGATATTTCAAATATCCAAAAATCTAGGAATAAAAGCACTTTAGATAATATTTTTTATTTTTCCAGTGAACAGCTTACGAGTAACCAAATTATTATTATTATTTCAGAAGATGAAGCCTATTCACATGGAACAAGCACACCAAAGGGGGCATTGACTTTGAAATTCAAGCTTCCAAAGAATGTTGGTTTCAACCTCCCACAGCAGACCCCACACAGCAGCAGTAACTGATCATGTGACAAAGCCAGTGATTTTTCATCGCGCTGGGGGGAGACGAGAACCGGCGACATCTGAGTGGCATGCCACGACACTAACCACTATACCAGCGGAACAGTAAATACTTTTTTTTTTTTTTTTGCCCAGGCCGAAAAACCGACAAAAACGGCGGGGGTGAAGAAAGAATGGTTAGCCTAAGCACGAAAAAACGTCACAGGCTCTATAGTAAAGGTCACAAGAATCAAGAAAACAGAAGCAAGAAGCGAATACCGAAGTTTATCGACAGATGGAAAAGGAACACACTGAACATCCGTCAAGAAAACACCACAGGCTCCTGTAGTAAAGGTCACAAAGAATCAAGAAAACAGAAGCAAGGAGCGAATACCGAAGTTTATCGACAGATGGAAAAGGAACACACTGATGATCCGCCAACTGCACTCAAAATTCTCCGCTTTCCAGCTACAATACAGGTTGACTTGCGTCACAAATCCATCACTTCTACATTACCATAACAACAAGAAGCTGAGTTATCACCCCATTTTCACAACAGACACAGCCACTCCTACACACATACTCTCCCACAACACCCACACACGCGCGCGCGCACAGCTCATAATCACGAGGTGGTGGCTATTTCCGATCAATATAATGGGACTGGTTTGCTGAAGTTGAGATAAGCACGGTCAGTATTAATAGCTGTGGCTTCAACTGCTTGGCTGCCACGTGATCTTGGCATAGTGTGTTGCTGGAATCAGTCTGGGCATCAATATTCCAAATTCTAATTGTCTCAGGTTCTCAAATCATCGTTCTGAGAGAATAACAAGTCTGTTTTTGATGGGATATCCTTATCTTATTTGCCTTGACGAGATGACGACTCTTATTATTACCTTGATGAGATGACAACTCTCTTATTATTACCTTGATGAGATGACAACTCTCTTATTATTACCTTGATGAGATGACAACTCTCTTATTATTACCTTGATGATGACAACTCTCTTATTATTACCTTGATGAGATGACCCATTATCAATTACCTTGATGGCATGTCTTTTTTTATGAGATGAGCCGTATCTTATTTATCTTAATGAGATTGGTTCGTCTGTTATTTACCTTGATGAGATGACCACTCTTTTATTTACCTGTATAAGATAACCAATCTACCAGTCAACTTGATGAGATTATCTACACTTTCTTTATCTAGATGACAAGATAAAGAAACATCTTTGTTTATTTTGATGAGATGACCCATCTATTACTGACCTTGATGAGGTGACCCTCTCATTACTGACCTTATGAGATGACCCATCTATTACTGACCTGATGAGGTGACCCCTCCATTACTGACCTTATGAGATGACCCATCTATTACTGACCTTGATGAGGTGACCCATCCATTACTGACCTTGATGAGATGACCCATCTGTTACTGACCCTGATGAGGTGACCACCCATTACTGACCTTGATGAGATGACCCATCTATTACTGACCTTGATGAGATGATCCGTCTATTACTGACCTTGATGAGATGACCGTCTATCACTGACCTTGATGAGATGACCTATTTATTATTGACCTTGATGAGATGACCTATCTATTACTGACCTTGAGATGAACCATCTATTACTTCACCTTGATGAAAAGTTAAGTATATTTTAGTTTTACCAGACCACTGAGGAGCTGATTAACAGCTCTCCTAGGGCTGGTCCGAAGGATTAGACTTATTTTACTTTTACGTGCTAAGAACCAATTGGTCACTTAGTAACGGGACCTACAGTTTATTGTGGAATCCGAACCACATTATAGCGAGAAATGAATTTTTATCACCAGAAATAAATTCCTTAACTCTTCAGCAGGGCGGGGGTGAACTCCGACCCATCGAGTGACAGTCGAAGCTCTACCGACTCACCCAACGAAGGGCTTGGTGAGATGACCCATCTACTACTGATGTTGATGAGATGACCCATCCATTACTAACCTTGATGAGATGACTATCTATTCCTGACCTTGAGATGAACCATCTATTACTTGACCTTGATGAGATGACTCATCTATTACTGACCTTGATGAGATGACCCATCTATTACTGACCTTGATGAGATGACCTATCCATTACTGATGAGATGACCTATCTATTACTGACCTTGAGATGAACCATCTATTACTTGACCTTTGATGAGATGACCCATCGATTATTGACCTTGATGAGATGACCCATCTATTACTGACCTTGATGAGATGACCTATCTATTATTGACCTTGATGAGATGACCTATCTATTACTGACCTTGAGATGAACCATCTATTACTTGACCTTGATGAGATGACCCATCGATTACTGACCTTGATGAGATGACCAATCTCTTATTTACCGAAATATCCTTGAGGAATTCCATGCGGCACCTTAACGGTGCAACAAAAACAACAACTACAATCGTTCCAATGCCAAGGCGAAAGAACGCACAGAGTGTGGAGAGGAGGACTTTTGAAGTTTTTCTTTTCTCTCTTCTGAAGGACAAGCACCGGTTAGTAATCGCCGTCATTAATGAATCATAACAAGTTTGAGGGGTGACGGGAATGTCGGAGGAGGAGGAGGAGGAGGAGGAGGAGGAAAATAAAGGAGGAAAGAAGGAGGGAGGAGGGGCCTGGAGAGGAAGAGAGAGGTTGAGGTTTGCGGGCGGCAAAGGAAATTGGAAATTGCGCTCTCTCAATGGATCGGAGTGGTGTGTGGGTAGGACCTCGGGATTGAGTGGTCAAGGGGAATAGGAGGAGGAGGAGGAGAAATAAGAGTAGGAGGAGGAGGAGGAGGATGAGGGATGAGGAGGGAGGAAGAGGAGGAGAGGGAAGGGGAGAAATAGGAGGAGGAGGAGGAGGAGGAGAAATAAGAGGTGGAGGATGAGGAGGGGGAGGAAAGAGGAGAGGGAAGGGGAGAAAAGGAGGAGGAGGAGGAGGAGGAGGAGAAATAGAGGCGGAGGGATGAGGAGGAGGAGGAGGAGGACGATGAGGAGAGGGAAGGGGAGAAATTGGAGGAGGAGGAGGAAGAGGAGGAGGGGAGAAAGACGAGGGGAAGGGAGAAATAGGAGGAGGAGGAGGAGGAGGAGGAGGAGGGAGGAGGAGGAGGAGGAGGAGGAGGAGGAGGAGGAGGAGGAGGCTGAGGAGGAGGAGGAGGAGGAGGAGGAGGCTGTAGTGGACTACCATTGGTCAAAATAAGCCCTTGTGTGTGGGGAGTTCTGGGAGATTGGGGGTGACGGGACCATCTGGAATGGGGTTGAGGGGAATGGTTGTCAGGTTGAACAGGGCGATTACCGTGTCTGTGATAAAGTGCTAAAGGAAGAGGGAGAAAACCGGTGATAATGGGAGATAACAGATAGACGTGAAAGCATGAATGGGAGGTTAATCTGAGACAACGTGAGGAGAAAAAGTTTACGTGAACTATCTAAACATATGCCAATAATGAAAGTAATAATAAGCATAATTGTTATGATGAAAATTAAAAATTAATGGTTAATTTTAGGGCCAAGAAATTCAATTCTATAGATCTCAATAACGAGAATGAAGGTGATTTCTGAAAAGCCTAATCACGAGAATTATGCTAAAGATAAGTTCGTGCATGCTGAAAGAAATGGTAAAGCACATAAAACAGAGAGAGAGAGAGAGAGAGAGAGAGAGAGAGAGAGAGAGAGAGAGAGAGAGAGAGAGAGAGAGAGAGATTTGCTTCGAAACCCATATGAGAAAAGAAGGGACTTTTATCATTTTAAGAACTCCCTGGATAAACCTAGATAATCTTTCTTCATGCTGCTCTTGGCCCTAGTTAAAATCTCTCTCTCTCTCTCTCTCTCTCTCTCTCTCTCTCTCTCTCTCTCTCTCTCTCCCCTTCCTCCTGCAAGACGGAGTACACAAACATGTTTTAATTTTCTTCAAAAAAGGTAAAAAAGTCTTCTCTTTCTCTCTCTTCCAAAACAGGTTTCTTAAACTTAACCTCCATTTTTCCTACGGCGAGACATCTACATCTTTCTTTTACCCCCGCCCCCTTCTATAAGGGAGGAGGGAAGAGAAAAAATCTTGCTTCCTCTTTCTCCTTGTTAAAAGGGGGCTTTTAGAAAGGTAGCTTTCCTTTTTCACCCCTTTCAAGAAAGGGTTCTGAGAAATGTATTTCTATCCTTCTACATGGAGACCCAGAGATATCTCTTCCACTTCTAGAAATATGTCTTCCTTTCTCTCACTTTCAAAGAGAAGGGTCCAGGGAAATATCTTTCTTCCTCCTCCTCCTCTCCATTTCTTCCAGAAATACATATATCTTCCCTTTCTCTCACTTTCCAACAGATGGGTCCAGGGAGATATCTCTCTCCTCCTTCTCCTGAAAAGGAGAGAAATAAAAATCTTCCTCACTTTTCAGAAGGAAAAATCTATCTTCTTCTCCTCTTCCTCCTGGAAAAGGAAGTGTACCTTTCTCCTTTTTCTCCAAGAGAAATATATCTTCCTTTTTCTTCCTTCGAAAAGGGGAAATAATCTTCCTTTTTCTTCCTTCAAAGGCGAGAAACGTAAATTTATATTCTCTTCTCCTCTAAATGAGAAACATATATCTTTCCTCCTCTAAATGAGAAAATATATCTTTCCTCCTCCAACCCACAAGAAAGATTCAGATTTGAGAGAGAGAGAGAGAGAGAGAAAGAGAGAGAGAGAGAGAGAGAGAGAGAGAGAGAGAGAGAGAGCAAAAATAGTTAACATGTCCCTTTATCTATCGTCCCTATTCTTTTGCGGTTGAAGAACATTTACGGTTATAGAAGAGAGAGAGAGAGAGAGAGAGAGAGAGAGAGAGAGAGAGAGAGAGAGAGAGAGAGAGAGAGAGAGAGCAACCTTCCCTTTATCTATCGTCTCTATTCTTTGCGGTGGAACAGCATTTACGGTTATGGAAGTCCAAGAGATGGAGGAAATCCGAGATAACAGCCGGTGCTTTCACAGTCGCAGTTTACAGCTGTTTTAGAACGGCCGGGGTATGGGGGTGGTGGGGGTAGGGGAGGGTAAGGGAAAGGGATTGCATTTCGGCGATAGCGGTTTATTAGGCCGTTCGAGGTCACAGTCGGGGGTCATTAGGGGCCCTGAGTTATTATACCTGGAATGCAACAAAGGTGTTTGAGTTAGCCTCTCCCCTTCCCTTAACTCTGCTTTACAACTCATTTCCAGCTTGTTACGTTATCCCCCTCCCCCATTTCCCCTCCCCACCTACACTACATCCACCACCCCCACTCCCATCTAGTTCTGCACCCCGTTTATACCTGGTTTCAGAGTTTGTGTTTCTGTCCTCATGGCTTCCTGGTACTACCATGGGACGCCGTATCTGCTTATTTTTCCTGGGCGAGTGGTAATGATTTCCATC
>NC_089741.1:27501491-27513991 GCF_040412425.1 Macrobrachium rosenbergii
ATACCAAATTGCAGCCCTCTAGCCTCAGTAGTTTTTATTTTATTTAAGGTTAAATTTATCCATAATCGTGCTTCTGGCAACGATATAGGATAGGCCACCACCAGGCTGTGGTTAAAGTTTCATGGGCCGCGACTCATACAGCATTATATCGAGACCACCGAAAGATAGATCTATTTTCGGTGGCCTTGATTATACGCTGTAGCGGCTGTACATAAAACTCGATTGCGCCGAAGAAACGTCGGCGCATTTTTACTTAGTTTTCCTACTGGTTACTAATTTTTATACAAGAGGAATTTGCACTTTTTTTCTTTAGTCCTGAGAGGAAATTCTTAATTTAAAGAGGTAAGAAGCATTTTATACTTTATTTGTTCATTATTTTTTGTATGTTACATTAAGACTGTAAATATTTGTTTCAGTTCGATATTTTACTATGGTATATTACGCTTAATCTCATTATTATTATTATTATTATTATTATTATTATTATTGCCCGTGCCATTTGCAGTATAAATTTTGTTTGTTTGTTTAAAATTACAATACCGTTAACATATCGCCTGGCTTCTCTCTCTCTCTCTCTCTCTCTCTCTCTCTCTCTCTCTCTCTCTCTCTCTCTCTCTCTCTCTCCCGCCCCATTAACCTAGAGGCCTCCTTTCCTTACAACTTATCCTGGAAGTTTTTTATATATTTTTATTAAGAAATTACAGTCCTTCTCGATACACCCCCGACTCGAAAACAAACAACCTCGAATGCTGCGGTGGGGGGGGGGCGGTGGGGAGTTGGTTAGGGGCAATGCGTCGCCACAAAAGTTGTTGCCTGCTGAAGGCAATATGGCAATACCATCTGGGGAAAGCGACGTGAAACGACATTTTCCCCCCCTTGATTCAAGTCTGTCTCTCCCGCGCGGCGACATTATTCCGGGGCAAAAATCTCGAGCTTTATTGGAAAATAGAGGCGACGAACGGCGGGGAATTTCCCCGAAGTAGGGACATTTCGCGGGGCACTTGACTGTGGTTTAGGGAATTGTCGAGACGGACGGGTTTGATGGGGGGAGGGAAGCGGTTCTTTTAGGGGAGGATGGGAAAGGAGGGATTTAGGAGTTGGGGGGAGATTTCTACCTGTCGGTTACGGCGGAATGTGTCGGCTCTTCTTCGTCAGGGTAGGAAGGATATGCGATATCTTGCTACTGTTGTTGGTGGTGATGATGGCATTCATCAGGATTCCGGCTTTGAAAGTCTCTCTCTCTCTCTCTCTCTCTCTCTCTCTCTCTCTCTCTCTCTCTCTCTCTCTGTCAGCAACAAGCATAATTTTCTTCCTCGTGTAATCAAACTTGATCCTCTCCTTTTTTATAAACTCCTTATACAGTCGTTTCTCTCTCTCTCTCTAATCTTTTCTTCTCTCTGTAATCTCTCTGATCTCTCTCTGTCCTTCATAATTTTCTCTCTCTCTCTCCCTCCTCTTTTATAAGTCGTTTCCTCTACTCTCTCTCTCTCTCTCTGTTCTTATATCTATATTAATCCTATTTACAACAAGTCAGTATGTCACTAATAATATCAGTACGTCTGAGCCAGTTTTTGTGGGATGAGGTTGCTAGCCCTATGCTCTTCTCCACCTGGCTGCGATCCACCACAGCCGACTATATCCAGGTATATAACCTACTGCTTAGGTCAACAGAAGGACCTCGGATTTTTCAGAAAACGGGAACTAAATCACTCCCCACCTACCCCCTTCATCGGATCGATCTCCGGTCTCTCTCTCTAGCGACATTTTCCTCTTGTCTTCACCTTCCAGGTAAGTTAATTAGAGGAAAAGGCCCTACAACTGAGCTGAGCCTTCTATTTGAAATAGAAGACCCGATTAAACCCACTCGTCCAGCGGGGATCGATCCCACGTGCAGCCCCAAGCGAGATACGTATCAAAGTCTGCTACCTGTCATATGATAGAATCTATACTAACCCTCTGCCAGTCCCCAGGCCTGATTACCCCCGTCAGCCCCCAGGACTAATTTCCCTTCTCAGTCCCCAGGCCTAATTTCCCCAGTCCCCATCCCTACTCAGCTCCCTAGTCCCCAGGCCTGATTCCTACCCCCAGACCCCAGGCCTGATTCTACTCCCAGACCCCAGGCCTGATTCCCACAGTCCCCAGGCCTGATTCCTAACCCCAGTCCCCAGGTCTGATTCCTACCCTCAGACCCCAGGCCTGATTCCCTAACCCCCAGTCCCCAGGTCTGATTCTACCCTCAGACCCAGGCCTGATTCCTACCTCAGACCCCAGGCCTGATTCCTAGACCCCAGGCCTGATTCACCCTCAGACCCCAGGCCTGATTCTTACCCCTCAGACCCCAGGCCTGATTCCCCCACAAACCCTGCCTGATTCCCCCTCAGCCCCAGGCTTGATTCCCCACCCCCATAGCCCCCAGGACTGATTCCCTCCACAGCCCCCAGGCCTGATTCTCTCCCCTCAGCCCCCGGCCTGATTCGCCCCAAACCCCAGCCCTGATTCTCCTCCCAAAGGTATACTTATTTCTCCTCCCACAGCCCCAAGCCCTGATTCCAACCCCCCACCTCAACTCTCCAGGGCCGCCTGAACTCCTTTCCTCCCAGCGCCCCGTCTTACTGATGACAATTTCAATGGTTAACGGCGGGCGCACTGCTGAATCGTCCGTTCATGGCATATGAATAGATATTGACTTTCCACGGATCCTGGGTTTCATTCAGGCGTCGCTGGTACGCCGTATTAGTATATTAATTTATGCATGGTGCGTAGCGGCGTATCGGTGTTCAGTTGGGAGGACACACCGGAGGAATCTTACTTCCAGATCCATTCCAGGATCTGGAGGGTCTGAGAAGAGGCGGCCTGCAGGGGAGATTTGCGTCGTTTGAAAATAAAATGTTTTATTCAAGAGGAGTTTGACAAACGGAGGAAGTAATTCCAGTGACAAGAATAAACACAAGTTTGGATGAGTGTTTGAAGTATGCTATGAAAAAAAGTAAGCAGTAATTTCTTCATTAATTTTAAAGTGATTATGCTTCAACAAAGGCAGGTAGTCATCTCTTTATTTAGTTTATAATGATCATACTTCAAAAAAAAGATAGGTAGTCATTTCTTCATTAGGTATAAAATGATTATGCTTCAAAAAAAAAAAAAATAAAACAAAGATAGCCATTTCTTCATTCAGTATAAATGACACTACCCTGAAAGGGTAAATCTTTGAAATGTGAAAACAAGAAATAAAATGATAGAGTGTACAAAATATACACCTGAAAAAAAATGGAATTAACTTCATAGTCAAAATCAATCACTATAAGAACACCCAATACATATGTATTTACTTATAGACAACAGTATTACAAGTACTTAGCACCAAACGCCTGAATTGCAAATGAAAGGCATTAAAATACTACATGAAACAAGCGAACACTTTACAGCACAGAGAGAGAGTCGGCACTGCACTTAAATGATACAGAAAAAGTTTAACAAGAGGATAGTGATGCCTGAAAGGACAGGCATAATTAATATCATAGACCAACCACAAAACATCAGTCATGACCTGCGTTACTGAATACTGCCTAAAATGGGAGACTGCAGTATCTGCAAAAATACAAAACTGAGAAAAATGGTAGCTTCTGCAGTTTTCCTTTGCCTTTACTACTGATTTTGCAGATACTGCAGACGGGACCCCTAAATAAAGCGTTGAAGAATCGTTCTGAAACTGCAGTAACTTGTGTATTAGTGTTTCACGAGCCCAACAGGTGGCATATCTCAATTTCGAACATTTTGCAGATACTGCAGTTTTCCATTTTAGGGCAGTTAGTAATTACAATACTATTACTACTACTACTAGTAGTAGTAGTGTTAGTAGCAGCAGCAGAAATACAGGTGTTTATTAACATCCTTCTCAAAGCATCATTCTGCAACAAAGCAGTGGTACTAATACAACGAACAGCAGTAGCAGCAGGTACCAAAATGTTCAAAAAGTAGCAGAAGGTACCAAAAGGTTTAAAAAAGTAGCAGCAGGTACCAAGAGGTTAAAAAGTAGCAGCAGGTACCAAAAGGTTAAAAAATGTAGCAGCAGGTACCAAAAGGTTAAAAAGTAGCAGCAGGTACCAAAAGGTCAAAAAGCAGCAGCTGGTATCAAAAGGTTAAAAAAGTAGTAGCGGGTACCAAAAGGATTTAAAAAGTAGCAAGTACCAAAAGGTTAAAAATGTAGCAGCAGGTACCAAAGTGTTAAAAAAGTAGCAGAGGGTACCAAAAGGTTAAAAGCAGCAGCAGGTACCAAAGGTTAAAAAGTAGCGGCAGGTGCCGAAAGGTTAAAAAGTAGCAGCAGGTAACAAAAGGTTAAAAATGTGGCAGCAGGTACCAAAAGGTTAAAAAATTGTCAGCAGGTACCAAAAGGTTAAAAAAATGTAGCAGCAAGTACCAAAAGTTCAAAAAATAGCAGAAGGTACCAAAAGGTTAAAAAAGTAGCAGAAGCAATTTGAAATTTGAAAAGACGATGACCCATACTCACGGAACAAACCCACCACAGGGAACACTGACTTGAAGTTCAAGCTTCCAAAAATATGCGTTCATTTGAAAGAAGTAACAGAAGGTAATGGAAATACATAAAAAAGAGATCACTCATGAAAAAAGAAAAAAATAAATGAGTAAATTAATGAAGAAATAATTAAATTTTAGTAAATTATTAAAGCTTCCAAAATACAGGCGTTCATTAGAGAGAAGTAACAGAAGGTAATGGGAAAAACAGAAAGGAGAGATCACTTGTGAAAAAGGAAAAATAATTTTACAAATAAATAAATAAATAAATAAAATGTAAGAAATTATTAAATTACAATACTGCCAATACTAGTAATAGTAATATTAGTAGTAGTGGTAATAGTAGTAATAGTAGCAGTAATAGCAGTAGGATAGGCATCAACCGCGAGGAAAAGGAGTAGCTCCCAATGCCTCTTTAAAAAAAAAGAATCCTTTAAATTAAAATCCTTTATATTTTGCCCAGCTCATGAACCCGACTTCATAAGAGAGAGAGAGAGAGAGAGAGAGAGAGAGAGAGAGAGAGAGAGAGAGAGAGAGAGAGGAGAGAAAGGGGCCAGGGGAGTGAATGATGAAGGTAGTGGGAGGAGGGAGGGGCTATAAGGGCCCAAGGGACTCTGAGGGGAGGGATGGGGAAGGGGTCGGTTAAAAGTTAAACTGAACTCCCTCGGGGAAAGGGAAAACGAAGTTAAAAATGTATTTCAACTGGAAAACTCGTGGATAATTAGGGCGCTTCCGAGGAAACACCGCCCGTCTGAAAATGTCGCTGAAGAATAAATACGAAAACTTATATATATAATATATATTTCCTCTCTGTTAATTTTGCCTTTTTTTCTCTTTATCATTTATACTTTATTTCTTTTTTTCCTTTTTCAAGCGCTGGAATTTATCGACGCTGTTCCATTCCGGCGGGGCTCTTCCGATAGGAAGTCGTTATAAAAATACTTTAATGATATACGGCAGGGGTATTGTGATGTTTTTGTAAGGGAGTTAAGTAACGGTCTTTATTTTATTTTTTTTTTTATGTATGGGGTGATTAGGGTTACAGGACATCTAATTAAGAGATGTTTTCGACAACGAGAGTGACGGTAGTAAGCTCTTGCTAATTGGCAGGTAAGGAGAACATTTTCTCTCTCTCTCTCTCTCTCTCTCACGAAAGGTAGTCAGCCTTTCATATGCAAAGTAACCTGAAACATGAATACAAAATCTAATTGCAGGTAAGGGGAACAAAATTTTCTCTCTCTCTCTCTCTCTCTCAAGGCATAGTCTTCCAGATGCAAAGAATTCCAAAACAAGAATACAAAATCTAATTGGCAGATAAAGCAAACATTTTCTTTCTCTCTGTCTCTCTCTCTCTCTCACGAAAGGTAGTCTTTCAGATGCAAAGAATTCCGAAACATGAACACAAAATCTAACTGGCAGGTAAGGCGAACATGATCAATCTCTCTCTCTCTCTCTCTCTCTCTCACGGAAGGTATAGTCTTCCAGATGCAAGGAATTCCGAAACATGCATACAAAATCTAATTGGCAAGTAAGGCGAAAATTATCTTTTCCTCTCTCTCTCTCTCTCTCTCTCTCTCACACACACACACACACACACACACACACACACACACGAGAGGCACAGCAGTCTTTCAGATTTGAAGAATTCCGAAACACGAATACAAAATCCTTGAAGCGTATGCAAAACATCTTAGCGGAATATGCAACTGCGTTGAGTAACCTCATCTCAATGTATATTTGAAATTCATAACCACAGTCGTAAAGAGAACGAGTTATCTTTTTTTTTTTTTTTTAAACATTATTTGATATGAATTTCCGATGATAGGAGGACTACATTGTTTAATATTTTATTTTGTTTTATTTTATTTTATTTCTAAATCGTGATGCCGAATATACTGATTACCTGAGATGTTCATCACCAGGACCCAATGGTCACATGTTCAATTAGGATACACTTTAGTTTTAACTATGGTAGCAAACCTTTGACTTGCCGTTTAGATTAACCTCGGATTATACCAGCACGGGCTCTTGCTTCGGAAGCAACGCTGAATGGCAGATGAAAATCTTACAAAGGTTGAAAGGTAACTCGGCCAGAGGGCAACACAGACGAAAAAAAATTAATAAATAAATGAAAATAAAAAATAAAACGTTCTTTGGAAGGAAAATTAGGCATCAATGCAATAGACCAGGAAATCTAACATAAATCACAACTGAGTCTTTATGTAAATGAGCTTATTAATCTTGCAACTGAAGTAATTCCGTTGATAATGAAAGCGGAATACACACTTCAGATACAATCAAGTGGAAAATCGAAAATGGAATCACGAAAACGTTGATAACAGATAAAGAATACAAACTGGACTCTGGGAAAGTCAAAATTTCAAAATGCAGTATCTTCGTAGGAGGGTAGTGCCATCATTGTATCACAATTGGTGCACTGTAGGCATTACTAAAGTCTTTTTGCGGCGTCCGTTCGGCCCCTAGCAGCACCCACTTCTTTTAGCCTTTTACTTTACCTCCGTTCCCGATTCCATCCTTCCATCTTGCTCCCCTCTTTTGTGCGAATGCCCAAACTATATAATAATAATAATAATAATAATAATAATAATAATAATAATAATAATAATAATAATAATAATGTCCTCTTTTCACAGATAAATTAAGCTCTGAATGGATGAAAGCGGCCCAATGCTTGGCTTTATAACTTCTAGTATAGACGAACAGAATATAGCAGTTAGACCAAAGGCCAAGCGCTGGGACCTACGAGGTCATTCAGCGCTGAAACGGAAATTGACAGTAAAAGGTTTGAAAGGCGTAACAGGAGGAAAACCTCAAAGCAGTTGCACAATGAAACAACTGTCAGGAGAGGATGGAAAATCAGATGGAAGAAAGACAATATGAACGGAGGTACGGTAAAAGGAATGAAAGAGGTTGCAGCTCGATAGTAATATAAGATTATACAAACAAACAACGCAATCTTTCCACCTCACTACCCGACAACTGGTTCGAAATCCTCATGTGATTAAGGACCACACGAAATGGAAATCGCAAAAGGGGAGCTCCGTTGAGAATCTCCATCAACTGCTCGTAGGCCTAAAAGAAACCAGTGCGTCAAGTCGTTAGGCTTTATGGCATTATAGGGAATTATTCTGATAATTCCACACCTAGAACAATGCCGGAAATGTGCTCCATGAGGCCTAAGCCTAGGGGAAAAGTGTAAAGAGGGGCTGGGCGATTCCAGTGGCTTTTCCAGAAACAGTCAGGTTTCCTGGAGAGAGAGAGAGAGAGAGAGAGAGAGAGAGAGAGAGAGAGAGAGAGAGAGAGAGAGAGAGAGAGAGAGAGATGGCCCAATCAGAAAGTGCATGGACAGCGTAAAAAAATTTTAGTTCCACTTTTATCATCATCATTATTCAGTGCGTTCTTTTCACTCTTTGGTCAGTTGCTCCGAGTCCACAGGTCTACACCCGGCATCTTGATTCCTTTAAACCTAACCCCAATTACGGGCTGCCTTTAGGCAAGAGGATGTGCTGGTATAAAGCCCTTACAGTCTAAGCCAACCAACCACTAGACGGCGTCCTGCCAGCTCTATATCACCCTACTTTCCTAACTGAATGCTATTCTCCCATTCCTATACCACTTCCAGACCACCTCACTCTTTTTAAGGTAAAGTACTTGATTTTTGGTTATGTTTTTACAAGTGTTTGCTATATAATTTACCAGTTCCTAACTGTATACAGCGAAACTCCTAAATACATGTAAATGTGAAGAGACACTGGATCTGGCCAGTGCTTGGGTGGGTGGCCATCAGTGGATGCCAGACACTTACAAAAGAGCCCCCCCCCCAAAACAACAAAGAAATTCTCACCTTTAAAATCCTCTTCTTAACCAGCATCTTCTCCAACCAAGTCCTCCTCAGCCATTTACGTAAAACAAAGGATAATCTTTGACCTTGACCTTTCTCCTGTTTATTTTCACCCTTCCCCCTCCGCCTCCTCCTGTCAATCTCTCTCTCTCATCCTCTTCCTTAAGCCTGCACTCAATAAAATCTCCTCCTCCTCCTCCTCCTCTCAATTTAATCTTCTGCCACTCCGGTCTCTTCCACAGGTAAATCTTCCCCAAATAATCGCACAAAATATAATTTCTTTCTTTCCATTTAAGCATCTCTCTCTCTCTCTCTCCCTTTCTTGCTCTTTAATCTTCTTCCATATTCCTTAGTTCTTAACCTCCTTTTTCTCTCTCTTTAATCCTCTTTCGTTTTTTTACATTCCCCTCTTCTCTCTTTTAATCCTTCCTCGTTCCTAAATTTCTCCTTTTTTTTTCTCTTCTATCCTATCTCACTTCTCCCTGTACCCCTTTCTCTCCTTTTAATCCTCCTTCTTTTCTCACTTCCTTCTCTTTCTCTCTCTCAATCCTCTTTCGTTTCTCACTTCCTCCTCTTCTCTCTCCTCCTTATCCTTCCTCCTCTTCTCTCCTTTATCAACCTCCCCTTATCTTCCCCTTTTCTGTCTCTTCTGCTTTCTCTTTCTCTCTCTTAATCCTCTTTCGTTCTACGCTTCCTTCTCTTTCTCTCTCTTTAATCCTCTTTGTTTCTCACTTCCTCCTCTTCTCTCTCTTTCCTTTATCCTGTCTCACTTCTCACCTTCCCTTCTTCTAACTTCTCTTTCTCTCTCCCTTTAATCCTCTTCCGTTTCTCATCTCCTCCTTTTCTCTCTCTCTTCAATCCTCTTCCGCTTTTCACCTCCTCCTTTTCTCTTTCTCTTTAATCCTCTTCCGCTTCTCACCTCCTCCTTTTCTCTTTCTCTTCAATCCTCTTCCGCTTCTCCCTCCTCCTTCCTCTCTCTCTTAATCCTCTTTCGTTTTACCGCCTCCTTTTCTCTCTCTTCCTCTTCCGCTCTCACTTCTTCCTGTCTTTCTTAATCCTTCCTTCTTTTCTGTCTTTTCTTTAATCCTCTTCCGTTTCTACACTTCCTCTCTTTCTCTCTCTCTTTCTTTAATCCTCCTTTCTCTCTTCTAACTCTTCCTTCTCTCCTCCTTTTCTCTTTTCTTTAATCCTCTTAATCCCTCTTTTTCGTTTTCCACTTCTCTTTCTCTCTCCTCTCTTTTTAATCCCCTTCCGCTTCTCACCTCCTCCTTTTCTCTCTCTTTTGATCCTCTTTCCGCTTCTCACCTCCTCCTTTCTCTCTCTCTTTTCAACCTCTTCCCGCTTTCCTCCTTTTCTCTCTAATCCTCTTCCGCTTCTCACCTCCTCCTTTTCTCTCTCTTTTCATCCTCTTCCGCTTCTCACCTCCTTTTTCTCTCTCTCTTTCATCCTCTTCCGCTTCTCACCTCCTCCTTTTCTCTCTCTTTTTAATCTCTTCCGCTTCAGCCTCCTTTTCTTCCTTTCATCCTCTTCTCACCTCCTCCTTTTCTCTCTCTCTTTCATCCTCTTCCGCTTCTCACCTCCTCCTCTCTCTCTCTCTTTCATCCTCTTCCGCTTCTCACCTCCTCCTTTCTCTCTCTCATCCTCTTCCGCTTCTCCTCCTCTCTCTCTCTCTCTCTCTCTGTCTCTCTGTCTCTTTAATCCTCTTCTGTCTCTCTCTGTTCCTCGCTATTAAAAATGGTCCACCGGCGAAACTAATCGACCGGTCTCGTATGTAAAAATTACAAGGGCATTGAGCCTCATTAGTGTGAAATAAAATAAAAGAAAATAAAAAAAGAAAAATAAAAGAAAAAGAAAAAAAAAGATCTCTTTCACTCTTCACCCTGAAGGTGATGATGATAATGTAGGCTGTCTTCTTTATTTCTGTTTTATTTTCAGTCTTATTAACTGATGTTTTCTTTCCTTTCTATCTTTATTTTTCCTTTTGGTTTACCTAATTTTACTCTCCTTTTCTATGTCTTCCTGTTCGGGAGTGCTTATCTTTTTTATTTCTTTTTTTTTTTTTTTACTTTTCAGCAAGTCCTGTTCCATCATCTTATTTACTGATGTTTTCTTTTCTTTTCTATTTTTGCTTTTGTTTTATCTATTCTTTTCTCTTTTTTCGTGGTCTAGTTTGTCAGTCGATAAGGTCTTTAATTTACATGGTTTTTATGTCTGACTGTCCGTAAGGAAGTTTCTTGGTTTTAATTAAGGTTCCTGATCGTTTAACGAACCTCTCTCTCTCTCTCTCTCTCTCTCTCTATTTTTGATTTGACTACCTAGCAAACTTTCTTATCCTGATACAATTGACTCATTCTCTTCCTCCTTACTTTTTATAACTTTTAAAAAGCACACCGAGCTTTCAAAAAGTAAGAGAATACAAACAGAGAGAGAGAGAGAGAGAGAGAGAGAGAGAGAGAGAGAGAGAGAGAGAATTAAATTATCATAAGAATGAACACTTTAAGTTCAAGGGTCAATAATACTCACTGGTTAAAGCCAGTCTCTCTCTCTCTCTCTCTCTCTCTCTCTCTCTCTCTCTCTCTCTCTCTCTCTCTCTCTCTCTCTATATATATATATATATATATATATATATATATATATATATGAATATATTAAATATACATCACATATTCACGAATGCGTTTCTATTTATATTGTAGCTTATTCAGTTCAGTAAAATGGTTTTCATATAATACAAAGGATTGACCACTTACAATTAAAAAACATGTATTGCACAACGCTTTCAGCTGCTGTCTCGGCTTAGTTTCTCATTCCTACTGCGACCTCATTCTTTCTACAACCTCATTCCTACTGCGACTTCATTCCTACTGCAACCTCATTCTTTCTACAACCTCATTCCTACTGCAACCTCATTCCTACTGCAACCTCCTTCCTACTGCAACCTAATTCCTACTGCAACCTCGTTCCTTCTACAACATCATTCCTACTGCGACCTCATTTCCACTGCAACCTCATTCCTACTGCAACCTCATTCCTACTACAGCCTCATTCTTACTGCGACCTCATTCCTACTACAACCTCATTCCTACCATAAATTCATTCCTACTGCGACCTCATTCCTACTGCTACCTTATTCTTACTGCAACCTCATTTCTGCTGCGACCTCATTCCTTCTACAACCGCATTCCTACTGCTACCCCATTTCCACTGCAACCTCATTCCCATTTGGGTCATAAAAGTTGGCACTGTGATGGATGAAAAGATATTGTATCTAGTTACAAGCTTTTGTCTTTCATTCTCTGCACAGTCCATCATTGTCTGTGCTTTCACTTTTATTATTATCCAGAAGATGAAGCTATTCGCGTGGAACAAGCCCACCAAAGGGGCCACTGACTTGAAATTCAAGCTTCCAAAGAATATTATTAAGGTGTTCATTCGAAAAAAGTAACAGAAGGTAATAGGAAATACAAAAAGAGGAGATCCAGTATTAGAAAATTTAAAAAATAGACAAATAAATAAATCAATCTGTAAGTAAATTATTAAAATAAAAGGAGATTTGTATTAGGGTAGTAATGCATTGCATCTTCGCTTCAACTTCTGAAGAAGTTTCAATTGCACGACACCATCAGGGAGGCTGTTCCACAGTCCAACGGTGAGAGGAATAAAGGACCTCTGGAAATGTGAAGTTCGACAGCGAGGCACATTCACTACATGATCAATGGTGAATGTGAAAGAGCTCTGTTAAAAAACAACTCATGAAAAATTGACGAACAACCGACCATACGTCGATCGTCCAAGTCATAACTGCTAATATTGGGAAACGGGAACTTTATACCTCTTGTTTTGTAATTGTTGCCTGGTCCTAAGTCTGAGTCTACGTGTGCTCATAATAATATATGTTAGTCTGCTTTGATTTTCCTTATGCAAGCGTATGGGCCTAAAGTGATTTTGTGTGATTTACTATTTTAAAGCTTTATTTTATTCTTTCTTCTTTCTCTCATGTATCTATATATACAGTATTTCATACATACATACATATATATATTAATATATAAGTATAAATACATATATTATAAATATATATTTGTAAATATATATATATATATAT
>NC_089741.1:27516491-27526491 GCF_040412425.1 Macrobrachium rosenbergii
GCGTGTCCAGTCATAATTTACGGACTATTGTATGGGGGAGGGTTATGGTATGATGATTAGGACGTGCATGTGCGCATGCGCGTGCACGCCCATTTCCTCACTATCCCTCGTAAAGTGAGAAAACCGTTAACAGTAGGGAAGTTAATTTACTTCATTTATACTTTTCCATTTTTTCTAATTAATTAAAGTCTAATTCTTGAATTCAGTTTTGAATAACTAAATCTGATTCTTAAATTCAATAAGTTAAGTCGTTATTTAGACCAGTCAGAACCGATTAAATAGTGACACGGAACTTATTACCAAAGGTAAGAAACGCCTCTCTCGGAAAAAGCAAACTATACAACACGAAAAAAACTCGAAAAAGCAAACTATATGACCCAAGAAAAAAACTAGAAAAAGCAAACTACATGACACGACAAAAAAATAAGTCGAAAAAACAGCAAACTATATGACACGAGAAAAAAACTCGAAAAAGCAAACTATTTGACACGACTAAAAAAACTCGAAAAAGCAAACTATATAACAAGAGGAAAAAATAACCCGAAAACAGCAAACAATATGACACGAGGAAAAAACTCGAAAAAGCAAATTATGACACGAGGGAAAAAATAACTCGAAAACGCAAACTATATGACAAGGAAAAAAAACTAGAAAAAACAATGTTACACGGAAAAAACACTCGAAAAAGCAAACTATATGACACGAGGAAAAACGCTCGAAAAAGCAAACTATATGACACGGGGAAAATAACTAAAAAAAAAAACAAACTATATGACACGAGGAAAAAATAACTCGAAAAAGCAAACTATATGACACGAGGAAAAAAACTCAAAAAAGCAAACTATATGACACGAGGAAAAAATAACTCGAAAAAGTAAACTATATGACACGAGGAAAAAAATACATCGAAAAAGCAAACTATATGACACGAGGAAAAAACACTCGAAAAAGCAAACTATATGACACGAGGAAAAATAACAAAAAAAGCAAACTATATGACACGAGGAAAAAACTCGAAAAAAACAAACTGTATGACACGAGGAAAAAAATAAAAAAAAACAAACTATATGACACGAGGAAAAAATAACTTGAAAAAGCAAGCTATATGACACAAGGAAAAAAATAAAACATATATGGAACCCATTTCTTAAAAGGGCTGAATATACGGAACAACAAAAATTAACTGCGATTAGAATTCATAATCTAGACAGTAGCAGGAATATAACTGGCTTTCAACACAGAAATCTGAGGGGTGGTTGCCAAACGGGTGTTCCTAATTACAACTCGTGACCTAAAAATATACCCAAGAGTTTTGGACATTTTCACAATTCTCCATTTGAAACTAAACGTGTCAGATTTTCTTAAAACAATTTGTAAAATAGCATTAAATCTCCAGGTACACTTCCATGATGATTCGTTATACGAGTATACCAAATATTCTGGACCTTGGTATAATAATACTTTACGACTTTCCCTTATGATAATTCATACAATGAAATAAAAGTAATTTCTTTAACAAATGCTACAAGGATTTTTAGTTTTCTGAAAAGCAAACTACTGTGCCGGCTTTGTCTGTCCGTCCGCACTTTATTCTGTCCACACTTTTTCCTGTCCGCCCTCAGATCTTAAAAACTACAGAGGTTAGAGGGCTGCAAATTGGTATGTTGATAATCCACACTTCAATCATCAAACATACCAAATTGCAGCCCTCTAGCCTCAGTAGTTTTTATTTTATATAAGGTTCAAGTTAGCTATAATCATGCTTCTGACAACGCAACAACACAGGCCACCACGGCAGGCTGAGAGTTTCATGGGCCGCGGCTCATACAGCATTATACCGAGACCACCTAAAGATAGATCTATTTTCGGTGGCCTTGATTATGCGCTGTACGGAAAACTCGATTGCGCCGAAGAAACCTCAGCGCATTTTTTACTTCTTTCATAACTATTCCACTGATAAAAAAATGTAGAAATCTTGAACTTTCTCACAAACTTTCCCCGATAAAAGTACATTCATGATCTTTATTACCCCACTTTTCTAATGAAAGTACACATCTTGAAGTTTCTCACAATACTTTTTAATAAATTTTGACGTCTTGAATATCTCATAGTATTTCTAATAAAAGTAAACATCTTGAACATTCTCACATTTCCCAATTTTCCTCCTGCTTTTATTTTTCTCTTATAATTTTCCTCCTGCTTTTATTTTCCTCTTATAATTTCGCTCCTTTCCTTCCAATTCACTCTTAGCAAATCGCTAATCCTCTTTGGAGTGGTTGGCTTTTGAATTTTGAATTTTCCACCTGCTTTTATTTTCCTCTTATAATTTTCCTCATGCTTTTATTTTCCTCTTATAATTTTCCTCCTGTTATTATTTTCCTCTTATAGTTTTCCTCCTGCATTTATTTTCCGCTTATAATTTTCCCCCTGCTTTTATTTTCCTCTTATAATTTTCCTCCTGCATTTATTTTCCTCTTATAATTTTCGTCCTGTTTTTATTTTCCTCTTATAATTTTCCCCCTGCTTTTATTTTCCACTTATAATTTTCCCCTGCTTTTATTTTCCTCTTATAATTTTCCTCCTGCATTGATTTTCCTCTTATAATTTTCCTCCTGCATTAATTTTCCTCTTATAATTTTCCTCCTGTTTTTATTTTCCTATTATAATTTTCCTCCTTTCCTTCTCACTCACTCTAGGGAAATCGCTAATCCTCCTTGGAGGGGTTGGCTCAGTGACTGCTTCCTTCCTTCTACCACCAAGCCTTTGAATTTCCCACCTGGTTTTATTTTCCTTTTATATTTTTCCTCCTTTCCTTCGATGTTACACCCTACCCTTCCTTTTCCCCCCGGACTGCTTACAGTTAACTAAGGGTCTGGAGTGGAAAAGTGCATTAGGTTTCCCGTCACGGTTCCCTCTGGTCTTAAAGAATGAAATCAAGCGAAACCCAACAGACTGAGAACGTTCTCACAATAATCCTTTTACCTAAAGCTCACCCCTCTTGTCCATCTCTCCTGATCGAATTACTCATGGAGTCGCATGAAAGCTTTTCCTGGAAGCATTCTCATGAGGGCTGCTTAGAAAAAGAGACCGAGAAGACGTTGCTAGGAGAATCTACTAGAATTGCCATGATTTATCCATGATGTCTCAGGCTTATGGTTTAGTACAATAACAAGAAAATATGAATAAAGACACTGATGCGTTCTAAATACATAAAATAACAAGAAAATATGAATAAAGACACTAATGTGTTCTAAATACATAAAATAACAAGAAAATATGAATAGAGACCCTGATGTGTTCTAAATACATAAAATAACAAGAAAATATGAATAGAGACCCTGATGTGTTCTAAATACATAAAATAACAAGAAAATATGAATAAAGACAACTGAATTGTTCTAAACACGTAAAATAACAAGAAAATATGAATAAAGAAACCTGATGTGTTCTAAACACGTAAAATAACAAGAAAATATGAATAAAGAAACCTGATGTGTTCTAAACACGTAAAATAACAAGAAAATATGAATAAAGAAAACTGATGTGTTCTAAACACGAACTAGTTTTTCATGTTAGACTTTCATGGTTTTCAAACTTATGGTATTAGAATGAAAACTGAGTCTTATGGTATTAGAATGAAAACTGAGTACAGAAACCACTACGGTATTGTCAAAAAGAGATGATTATTAAAATTATAATTTCCAGGTTTTCTGAATGAACTGCATATCAGTCAAAAACAGTTTTTTTTATTGCATTACACCCACCAAAACGAACGACTTGATAAAAGCACTTTTACGCAAACGGAATGAAAAATCAAATTGCTCTTCAAAGGAGATACTTCTATTTCCCAGATTGAAACTTTTGTCTAATTATTTTTTAGATTTAAAAAAAAAATCTAAATTACTTCGACACCTTTCAAGTTACTTCCTGACACCGTCCCCGTCTTGGGAGCTAATTAAATAATGACACGGCCGTCTAATTATTTCCAAATTAATTTAAATATTATTGGAACTGTTGCTTTGCTAATTGCACAGCGGCTTTAAATAATTCTTGACACATTCGTTTTTAATAGTAATAGCTGACATATTTTTATTGTTTCATGGTAATATCTGACACATTTTCATTGTTTCATAGTAATATCTAACACATTTTCATTCTTTCATTGTATTATCTAACATATTTTCATTATTTCATAGTAATATCTAATACATTTTCATTATTTCATAGTAATATCTGACACATTTTCATTATTTCATAGTAATATCTAACACATTTTCATTGTTTCATAATATCTGACACATTTTCATTATTTCATTGTAATATCTAACACATTTTCATTGTTTCATGGTAATATCTAACACACTGTTATTGTTTCATTGTATTATCTAAATATATTTTCATTTTTTCATAGTAATATCTAATACATTTTCATTATTTCATAGTAATATCTGACACATTTTCATTATTTCACAGTAATATCTAACACACGTTTCATCATTTCAAAGGAACGATAGTTTTAACGCATTCTTTTTGTCGTGTCAAATCAACTCTAGATCTGCTATACATGATTTCTCACTCTAACAAATAAAAAATAACTTATGCCACTTGTTTCTGCAGTCAGAAAACCCCGATAAATTCCGTATTTTCTTTGCAAGGCAAATCTAAAAAAAAAAAATGTCCCTAATTTTTTCCTCGTCGAAGCAGCAACATTAATGACTTTTAAAACATTAGCGTTTTTCCCTTTTCCATCATTGAAACGAGTTGAAAACGAATGTACCGCGTTTAATATTTCAACCAATCAAAGTCCAGGCGTAATAAAACTACAACGTCACTTCGGGGCTGATTCATAAACTGCTGAACCTGGAACGCAAATGAAAGAAACTCCTCTTTTTTTTTTTTTTTATTGATCGTCCAAGTCCCTTTTGTCGGGAATATTCTGCGAGGGAAGGCGTGTCCCAGTTGACAGAGGACATATGAGTGTCGTGCGTTTTAGTTCCCCAGTTTACCGGCGGTCGAAACTCTAATCTGCATCAGATCCTGTACTTTCCATAAATAATAAGATAGGAATTTCTCCATTGCGCCTGTAAGGCCTTGCTATGGGAGGGGTAATCGCGTCACGAATGCCTGCGCAAGCACAAATACGAGCATGCACACGCAAGAAAGCTTTTTTTTTTTTCTTTTTATGCATCCATCAACCACAGTCAAAACAAATCGTTTTTATTTTCTCCCATCTTTCATCGGCTATCGAAACTACAGGTTTATTCTTTCCACATCATTCACTGGGGATATTATCGAATTCTCTCTCTCTCTCTCTCTCTCTCTCTCTCTCTCTCATAGGAAGGCTTCTCTGAGGAGTGGTAATCTCATTACACGTGCGTACGCAAGCAAACGCATACAAATAATAGATAATTATGCATGAAATGTGTATACAATTGAGTAGGTCATGGCCATACCAGCCTCTAGAAGTATTTCTATAAAGACTCTAGTGTGACTCTCGATGGTTTGGAAGCTGGACAATAACAACTATTCGATCTCGTTGTGATGAAGTTGGGCGCAGACTATGAGCAGTGATGCCTCATGTATTCATTCATTTAGTTTTACGCAGTCTTTTTATAAATTTTTTTTAACATGTACTGCGTAGTCACTATTTATTTTGTGTCATGAGAAGGATCTTTACGAAAGTACAAAACGTTCTTTGTCAAAAAAAGCCTTCTATACATTTAAGATATTTCTTTTTATTAAAAATAACCTATCTTCTTACGTCAGTTCCTGAAGTGATACAACCTAAGATTCTGTTTCTTATCGGAATATTTTTTTTAGAATAAAATCTAACCTTCTGGACAAGATCAAAGATCGTTTTCTCCAAAATAAACATAATTTTGTGGACCTTTATCGAGACGACTGTATTTAATTCAGTCTTCCGTGTCGTTCTTCTAATAAAAAATCAATGCCGCGGCTTTCCTTTGTTTACTTCCTACAGGACTAGAATAGTTTGATTTATGCCATAATTCTCGCTAAAATGACCTGACATGCTATGAAGTCTCCCGCCTACACGGCGCCGAAGTTACGTCGGCGCAATCGAGTTTTCTGTACAGCCGCTACAGCGTATAATCAAGGCCGCCGAAAATAGATCTGTCTCTCCGTGGTCTCGGTGTAATGCTGTATGAGCCGCGGCCCATGAACCTTTAACTACTGTTAGTTGGTGGCCTATCCTACACCGTTGGCAGAAGCACTATTATGGCTAAACTTAACGTTAAATAAAATAAAAAAAAATACTGAGGCTTGAGGGCTGCAACTAGGTATGTTTGATGATTAGAGGGTGGATAATCAACATACCAATTTGCAGCCTTCTAGCCTCAGTAGTTTTTAAAATCTGAGGGCGGACAGAAAAAAGTGCCGACAGAATAAAGTGCGGACGGACTGAGAAAGCCGGCACAATAGTTTTCTTTTACAGAAAACTAAAAATTGTTCTACTCCTCTTTTATTCTATTCTTTTCTAGATCCGATTTATCGTTTTGAACGTCGTTGTAATTTACGTTTATTAAAAAATACTCACAGTAGCACGAGTCTTGAAACGGAGAATATTAAAAAAATACTTAGTAGCACGAGTCTTGAAACGGAGAATATTAAAAAAATACTTAGTAGCACGAGTCTTGAAACGGAGAATATTAAAAAAATACTTATTAGCACGAGTCTTGAAACGGAGAATATTAAAAAAATACTTAGTAGCGAGTCTTGAAACGGAGAATATTAAAAATACTTAGTAGCACGAGTCTTGAAACGGAGAATATTAAAAAAATACTTATTAGACTTATTAAAGTCTTGATAGAATATTAAAAAATACTTAGTAGCACGAGTCTTGAAACGGAGAATATTAAAAAAATACTTAGTAGCACGAGTCTTGAAACGGAGAATATTAAAAAAATACTTAGTAGCACGAGTCTTGAAACGGAGAATATTAAAAAAATACTTAGTAGCACGAGTCTTGAAACGGAGAATATTAAAAAAACTTAGTAACGAGTCTTGAAACGGAGAATATTAAAAAAAATACTTAGTAGCACGAGTCTTGAAACGGAGAATATTAAAAAATACTTATTAGCACGAGTCTTGAAACGGAGAATATTAAAAATACTTAGTAGCACGAGTCTTGAAACGGAGAATATTAAAAAATACTTAGTAGCAAGTCTTGAAACGGAGAATATTAAAAATACTAAAAAACGGAGAATATTAAAAAAATACTTAGTAGCACGAGTCTTGAAACGGAGAATATTAAAAAATACTTAGTAGCACGAGTCTTGAAACGGAGAATATTAAAAAAATACTTAGTAGCACGAGTCTTGAAACGGAGAATATTAAAAATACTTATTAGCAAGTCTTGAAACGGAGAATATTAAAAAATACTTAGTAGCACGAGTCTTGAAACGGAGAATATTAAAAATACTTATTAGCACGAGTCTTGAAACGAGAATATTAAAAATACTTAGTCTCTTGAAACGGAGAATATTAAAAAAATACTTAGTAACGAGTCTTGAAACGGAGAATATTAAAAAAATACTTAGTAGCACGAGTCTTGAAAACGGAGAATATTAAAAAAAATACTTATTAGCACGAGTCTTGAAACGGAGAATATTAAAAAATACTTATTAGCACGAGTCTTGAAACGGAGAATATTAAAAAAATACTTTAAGTCTTGAAACGGAGAATATTAAAAAATACTTAGTAGCAAGTCTTGAAACGAGAATACTTAGTAGCACGAGTCTTGAAACGGAGAACATTAAAAAATACTTAGTAGCACGAGTCTTGAAACCTTATTATAAACGGAGAATATTAAAAATACTTTAAAGACAAAAACGGAGAATATTAAAAAAATACTTAACGAGTCTTGAAACGGAGAATATTAAAAAATACTTAGTAGCACGAGTCTTGAAACGGAGAATATTAAAAAATACTCACGAGTCTTGAAACGGAGAATATTAAAAAATACTTAGTAGCACGAGTCTTGAAACGGAGAATATTAAAAAATACTTAGTAGCACGAGTCTTGAAACGGAGAATATTAAAAAAATACTTATTAGCACGAGTCTTGAAACGGAGAATATTAAAAATACTTAGTAGCACGAGTCTTGAAACGGAGAAACAAGTTTACGGGTAAAAATATTTAAAAATAAAGACAAAAAGAGAACTTTCGAGAATTTGTACGGTTCCCCTTTTCAATCTCTTGAAAAGGGAAATCGCATATTTTCTCGAAAGTTCTCTGTTTATCATTACTTTAAAATACATCTGTACCCGTACATAATTATGGATTTATTTCTCCATAATCTACATTGTACAAATCTAACATTTCGAACCTTCGAACCAAGTGAATTATATAGTACTCTTATCTTGTGGTACTATATTCATTATATTTATATATTTATAGAACCTCATATAGAACTATTTTCCCATTTTTGGTGTACTTTTATCTTTAGACATGAACCTTGAAATTCAAAAATGTCACCTGCGTAACCCACAAGGCTATAGGAACCTTGATATTGAAAAATGACACATGGAATACTACCAACAGAGTGCCAATGATGAAAGGCTACCAGCTATATAAATGAATCCTACTTCCTTGTACCAATACGGAATCCTACTCATTGTGCAGCCTGAAAATAAGCTTTCCTTGGTATTTGTCTAAAGGGAAAGTCATACCTTGAATACACCTAAGTTTGGTGATATAAATCTATGGAGTTTCCACAATCTTAGTTCGACTATCTTTTGATTCGTCTCATTAATTCAAACTCGCTCCTTGCCCAGGCCGCGAGAATCATTTCTCGGTGAATCTGAATCTGAGGAATCGTTTCTCAGTGAATCTACGGAGTCGTTTCTCAGCGACTCTGAGGAATCGTTTCTCAGTGAATCTGAGGAATCGTTTCTCAGCGACTCTGAGGAATCGTTTCTCAGCGACTCTGAGGAATCGTTTCTCAGTGAATCTAAGGAACCGTTTCTCAGCGACTCTGAGGAATCGTTTCTCGGTGAATCTAAAGAACCGTTTCTCAGTGAATCTGAGGAATCATTTCTCGGTGAATCTGGAGAATCGTTTCTCAATGAATCTGAAGAATCATTTCTCAAGAGAACCTGAGGAATCTTTTCTCAGTGAATCTGAGGAATCACTTCTCAGTGAATCTGAGGAATCGTTTCTCAGTGAATCTGAGGAATCGTTTCTCAGTGAATCTGAGGAATCATTTCTTAGAAAATCTGGGGAATCTTTTCTCAGTGAAACTGAGGAATCGTTTCTCAATGAATCTTAGGAACCGTTTCTCAGTGAATCTGAGGAATCAATTTCTCAGAATTGAGAGAGTCGTAGTTGAAATTACACTGAAATATGAGTTTATAAAACCGTAGAGTTTCCCCCCATCCACGTTCAATGCTATTTACATGTCGGTGACCTTTCAATGAGCGCTTATGGATCCCAGTTAATGCTGGTGTTTCCTCTATTCCCGGAGGTATGAACGGACTTTTTTAATATTATTGAATCCCACCTACTTCAGCGGGAATCCACTTATATTCAATGGAAATCGAAGTACGGAGATCTGTCTATTTCATCCCATCCAGAAACTTTCTATAATAGAACAGAATATTGATCTTAGGCCAAGGGCCAAGTGCTGGGACCTAGGAGGTCATTCTGTGCTGAAAAAGAATTGACAGTAAGAAACCTCTCAGTTGCACTATGAAACAGTCGTTAAAGAGGGTGAAAAGACAGATGGAAGAAAGAGAATATGAACGAAGGTACAGTAAAAGGAATGAAAGAGGTTGCAGCTAGGGGCCGAAGGCACGCTGCAAAGATCCTTGAGTAATGCCTACAGTGCACCGCGTGAGGTGCACTGATGGCACTAACCCCTCTACGGGTAGAAAAATTTCAATTTTCCACGCAGGAAAATCCGATTGCACTCTCCTTTATGTTTTCAAAGTTGCATAAATATAATTTTTCATGATGAGACATTGAATGACAGTTTTCATTT
>NC_089741.1:27531491-27546491 GCF_040412425.1 Macrobrachium rosenbergii
AATTCCATCCAGCATTACTGTGGAAAGAAAAAATAAATAAAACTCAAGAGAGAAAGGAAATAACGAATGGAGAGGATATAAAGCTACGAAGTATTAAAAGCAACTAAATACGAAAAAAGGTTACAAAAAAGGAGCAATAAGAGGAAGTATGAGGAAGACAAGTAAAGAGTGATACAATAAAAATGAAATGGAATTTAAGAGAGAAAGAGAATAATAGATACAAAGGATTAGCCCACCAAGCAGAGATATGAATTAAAAGAGAAAAATATAAGACAGTATTAGTCCAGGAAGCAGAGATAGGAAATATAGAAAAAGCGACTAAGTAACAAAAAAGTTAAAGAAGGAACATAAGAGGAAGTAAGAGGAACCCAATTAAAGAGCGATATGAGAAAAATGTAGTAAAATTCAAGAGAGAAAGGAATAAGGAAGGAACTAGCATACCAAGCAGAGATATGAAGGGAAAAAAAAGCAACTAAGTAACAAAAAAAGTAAAAATAAGGAGCATAAGATGAAGTAAGAGGAACCCAATTCAAGAGTGATATAAAGAAATGAAATAAAATTCAACAGAGAAATGAATAAGGAACACAAAGAACTAACATATCAAGCAGAGATATGAAGGAAAAAAAGCAACTAAGTAACGAAAAAAGTAAAAAAAAAAAGGAGCACAAGAGGAAGTAAGAGGAAGACAAATTAAAAGTGACAGAATAAAAGTGAAATAAAATCCAAGAGAGAAAGGATTAAGGAACGCAAAGAACTAGCGCATCAATCAGAGATACGAAGTATAGAAAAAGCAACTAAGTAACAAAAAAAGTAAAAAAAAAAAGAGTAGAAGAGGAAGTAAGAGGAAGACAATTAAAGAGTGATGTAAGCAAGAGCTAATACCCCAAGTTGCAGCGACAGACGAAATGGGACTTTGGTGGTAAAAGGACCCGTTCTGCTGGTTTCAGAAGATTCCTCTTCAGTAATACAATCTTTCCCTTCCCACGACATTTTCTACGTTACTGGATTACCTCCCCTCCCCAACCCCCTCTCATGGGATCAGCCGTGCTTGTCCTCCATCTTTTTTTTTTTTTTTTAAATTAAATGAAAAATGTAAGAGTGACTTCTAATCTATTCTAAGGTGGATATGTATATACTCTTTCTCTCTCTCTCTCTCTCTCTCTCTCTCTCTCTCTCTATATATATATCTATATATCCATATATATATATATATATATATATATATATATAAATTTATATATATATATAACATTTATATATATATACATACAAAATATATTATGTTTACATACATATATATATATATATATATTTATATATATATATATAAATAATATATAGTCATAAATTTATAATTGACGTCACACAGGCCCAAGGTCAAACTCTCTCGCCACTGGCCCCTATTGAATCAGAAAAAATATTGTTGCCTTGTTCCTATGGTAAGAAATTCCCATCTCGACACTCTCTTACATTACCGTCATTGTTTAAATGGTATTGGTAACACAGTGTACAATTATAAAGTATAATTTCGACATAGGTCTTTTGGTCTTACGGGGGGATTGCCTGAGAAGCAGTTGCCAAATGAGTTGCCATTTCAGTTTACGGCAAGTCTTTGGGGAATGAGGTTGCCACCCTCACGCCCATTTCCAGGGCTGCAATCCAACACAGTCCACTAACTACCCGGTGCATAATTCAACTCCTAAGGTCAACAAAGGCACAGTGGGAATTAACGGAACCAACTTATGAAAACCACACAGCGACCTCTCTCTCTCTCTCTCTCTCTCTCTCTCTCTCTCATTTTGTTTCCAACCTGCTTAGCATGACCAAAGCCAATTTCACCCAGCGCTGTTTCCATGATTTAACCAATCATAAGATGCAAATAGGAAAGCGTACAGCACATTCAGTTGTAGGGAAAACGGAAATATACTTTCATAAGTTATTTTCCTTGAACAAATAAAACGAAATTACTGTAGCATTCTCTAAAAACCAGTAAGTCTGCTGAAAAAAAAAAAAAGATTTTTTGATAGCCATGAACATCTTGGCGTCTACTAATCAAATGCATTGAGAAAAAGTCTAAAAAAAAAAAAAATTTTTTTTGATAGGCAAGAATATCTTGGCGTCTACTCACTATAAACAAATTGAGAGAAAGTCTACAAAAAAAAAAAAAATAAATAAATAAAAAAAGGGTTTTTTGATAGGCGTGAACATCTCGGCGTCAACTCACAACAAATGGATTACGAAAAGGACTCTGGGAAAACGAACTGCTTATTTTAAATTCGTTTTATGAAAATTTTTGGCAAAAAAATAAGAATTATTTTGCCTACAAGTAACGTACGCCTACAAAACAGCCCGTACTTGAAATTAATGATATGAAGACTCTCAGACACTATAAAAAAAAAGGAAATATTTTTCAAGACAATTACGATAATCAAAGTTTAAATGTATTTCTTCTGTCTCACAAACAATGGTGTTTTATCATAATCTTAATGCAAATAATTATAAGAAAATGTTATTTCGCGTTATTGTAGCAAAGAGTTACAGAACAAACACACAACTTATTTAGTGAAGTGACACAATTGAGAAGCTGGTCGACTGACTGGGTTTGGTTAAGTTAGGTCATGTCAAGTTAGGTTAGGTAAAGTTAGGTTAGGCAAAGTTAGGCTAGGTTAGCACACTTGGGTGCCATTACCTCATCTTCATCATTCAAGTTTTTAACTTGTTTTCAGTTCTAAAAATAATTTTTTTCCTATCCTGATCATCTGTCACACAATACCTTTTCACCTGACTCAGAAAACTGGTAACATTTCTTGCTAGGGGAATAAACCCCTAAATGTTATCAACAATTAATCTTTAGTTTCCCATTTGCCATTCAAGAATTCAAGCATCCAAGGAATATGGTGTTCATTTGAAAGAAGTAACAGAAGGTAACAGGAAATACAGAAAGAAGAGAACAGTTACCAGAAAAGAAGAAAAATAAATTAATATATAAATAAATAAATATATAAAAATATGTAAATGATTAAAATACAAGGAGAATTGCTTTGGGGGTAGTAATGCATTGCATCTTCGCTTGAACTTTTGTTGAAGTTCCAATTGCCTAACTTCCTCAGGGAGACTGTGCCTCAGTCCAACGGAGCGAGGAATAAAGGACCTCTGGAACTGAGAAGTTCGACGGCGAAACGGACGTTGGGAGACTGTTCCCTCAGACTGTGAGACTGTTCCCTCAGACGGTGATTCTGTGATTTCATTCAGATTTTGGGAAACTGGAACGTATACAAGTGCTTCTCAGTGGCTGCCTAACACAGTCCAGTATTCATTATCTTAAGAGAGACACGTTGGTACCTCTGATTTCTAACTGAACTTTATTATCGTCTCCATCTTCTGGTTCTACTTTAGTTTTTCTTTCATTCTCTGTCTGTCATTTTTTTCTTTAAAGTTACTTTGTGAAATCAATCGGTTATGGTCTTTGTTTATTTACCTGCAAATTTTCTCCTCGAAGTCAGTTTGTACCACTGAATTAATCAATCAATCCATTGTGCTTTTCTGTTACTTCAAGATATGCCTACATAAATGCATATATATGTACACACACAAAGAAACTATATATATAAGAAATATATATATATATATATATTTGCATATATCTATATATATATATATATTATATAATATATATATATATACATATGTATATATATATATATATATATATATATATATATATATATATATATATATATATATATATAGAGAGAGAGAGAGAGAGAGAGAGAGAGAGAGAGAGAGAGAGCGCGCCATTTCATTACCCTTACATATATATGATCACGAATGCCACAAGCAAAATCTCACCCCAAAACAACAAACAACAAAACATCACACCTTGATTTCACCTGAGCGGTAATGAGTTAATCCCACGAGCGGGAGGACGCGAGTCGAGTATTTCACGAGAAATGAGATACGCGGAATCTTCCATCCTGTTCGGATCGCGTTTCGCTTCGCGTCGCCAAAGAGGAATGGGGAGGGGGAGGATGTATGGGGAAGGATGTACTTGGGGGGAGGATGTATGGTGCCTGATCTCGCAGAAGAATGTCAAAATGCCCTCGGTTATTTCGTACCTAGTTTGACGAATTGGCGTGGGCTATTTTTCCCCCATTCTGAGAAAATAGGCTTCAAAGATTCTGATATCATCCATAGCTTCTAATTACCTCGTCTTCTGAGGACATTTGCTTTGAAAATGAGACAACGCAGACAGCTGAAATGCTGATATATTATAGAATATAAAAAAATTCATCGCTTTGGCTGGGAAACTCAGAAACTTAAAAAAAAAAAAAAATGGGGTAACCAGTTCGTCAATACAGGGACGATTTGTTTCATTACTTTTAAAATATACGTCTTTAACAGTTTTAGCCGTTTGGTCCACACAGTGTCTTCTTAACTTCCCAAATCATTTAATCTAACTTGGTTCAGTCATCAAGAAGTGATAACTTAAATTCAATGCCTCTTTTGCTTCATTACTTTTAATTTAACCTAACTGGGTTCAATCATCAAGAAGTGATAACCTTAAATTCAGTGTCCCGTTTATTTGTTTCATTACTTTTAAAATACACGTCATTAACAGTTTTGCTGTTTGAAGTACACAGTATCTTCTTAACTTCCTAATTTAACCTAACTGGGTTCAGTCATCAAGAAGTGATATCTTTATTTTTTGTTGCATTGCTTTTAAAATATATGTCTTTAACAGTTCTGGCGTTTTGTACCACAATGTGTCTCTCAGTATCCAACATTAGTTAAGAAGTGATATCATTTAAATCGACATCCTTTTACTTTAAGTGAGGAATTCTCAGCCTTGTTCTGTATTTCTCTAAAACCTATAACTGGCCTCTTCTTAAGAGGCGATATCTCTCACCATCTGAGGAATGTAATCCATAAAGATATTAAATTTTTTCTCTCTGGGTCAAGCTATTTTGGGTCAACCATTGTCATGGCGGTGTCTTTAAACAACGCAAAAGTTAATCACGTTTAAAATGAAAAGAGGCACTGATATTATTCAGTATGACTTGAAAGTCATCAATTGCTTTTATTTTTATCCTTTTCTATCTGTTCGCGTGAAAAGTATCTATAATTAAAGAGGTATTTATATTGTTCAGTAAGAACCGATCGTAATCAATTACTTTTCTATTCTGTTATTTTCTATCTGTTTGTATGAAAATAATAGAATGGAAGTTACTGATTACTTTTTTATTATTTTCTACAACGTTCGTACGAAAATAATCTAGGAAGTGAAGTTATGTGTAGCTGCATCTTTTGAATCCTAGGATAATACCTTTACAAAGACGGAGGCTGTGTTCAATATACAACATTTACTGTGCAGCTTACAGCGACAATAATGCAACGCCACAATGAAATCAGTTCAAATATTTGTGTAGAATTTTTTATTAACAACTTGGGCAGCTGATACGCATTTCTGAAATCAAGCTTTTTCCATGTTATAATTTCTTCCTTTCTCGTTCTAATTTTATGAAATGGATGGCTCTCTCTCTCTCTCTCTCTCTCTCTCTCTCTCTCTCTCTCTCTCTCTCTCTCTCTCTCTAATGCGAGCACAAATTTTATCGCTGTATATTGTCTGAATTTAAGGTCAAGCTTTGCAACATAAAAAAACAGTTTTCAAACAAGAAATAAAGTTTCTGGGCCTCCTGAATCAGAAAAAGAAGGCAAAAGAAGAACAATAAAATCAAAGGAGAAGAAGAGCAAGAATAAAAGGGTAAGAAGGAAAAGGAACGAACATTATAAAAAGAAGCTGAAGAAAGAGTTCGCCTGTTTTCCCTCCCGTACAAACGGGAAGAAGAAGAAGAAGAAGAAGAAGAAGAAGAAGAAGAAGAAGAAGAAGAAATGGAAGAAGAAGAAGAAGAAGGGAGGAAGCAGAAGAGGAAGAAGGGAAGAGGAAGAAAAGAAAAGAAGAAGTAGAAGAAGACGAAGAAAAAGAAGAAGATGACGAACAAGAAGAAGAAAAATAAGAAAAAAAAAAAGAACCAGGTTTGTTTACATCGACGACTGTATGGGACTCGGACAGCAAGCATCTCCGGGCGAATCGGTTCCTCTCTGAAATACGAAAAGGGAATCGCTTGGAAGCTAATAGTGGCCATTAGAGGCTCTAATCAATTTTGTAACAATTAGTTTATGGGTTCAGCTTCATGGCTTCCTCTTTAATGCCGGGGTGTCATTCCGTTTATAACCGGCGGAGCTTGATTAATTGGTTGTTGAAGTCATATTGATGTCTTGCAATGCGCTGCGCGATGCTCGTTATTTGTGGGGAGAGAGAGAGAGAGAGAGAGAGAGAGAGAGAGAGAGAGAGGAGAGAGATTATTTTGTCGTTTTAAAATACCTACTTTACCTTTAAAATCTATTAAGTTGAAAACGAGAGAGAGAGAGAGAGAGAGAGAGAGAGAGGAGGCAGAGGTTGGGACATTTTTTTGTACTTTTACAAGACCTATTTTACCATTAAAAACTATTACGTTGAGAGAGAGAGAGAGAGAGAGAGAGAGAGAGAGAGAGAGAGAGAGAGAGAGAGAGTGATTTTTGTCGTTTACAAGACCTATTTTACCATGAAAAACTATTATGTTGAGAGAGAGAGAGAGAGAGATTTGTCGTTTACAAGACCTATTTTACCATGGAAAACTATTACGTTGAAAAGGAGAGAGAGAGAGAGAGAGAGAGAGAGAGAGAGAGAGAGAGAGAGAGAGAAGAGGTTTTTGCATTACAAGTGATCGATGTGATAAGGAAATAATGAACTTATAAAGGGAATCAATAAATTGAATTCTGGTCATACAAGGATCCACAAAACCATCTTGTGACTACGGCAACAAAAAAGCAATACTAATATTACTATTTCTAATAATAATCCGCACTTTATGCACGATGGCAATGAATGCAAGATTTATGATTAAAACAAGTAAAAAATGCGCCGAATTTCTTCGGTGCAGTCGAGTTTTCTATACAGCCATTACAGCTTGTAATAAAGGCCATCGAAAATAAATCTATCTTTCGGTGGTTTCGGTACAATGCTGTATGAGCCGCAACCCATGAAATTTTAACCGCCGCCAGGTGGTGGCTGATCCTATAGCGTTGCCAGAAGCACGATTATGGCTAACTTTAACCTGAAATAAAGTAAAAACTACTCGGGCTAGAGGGCTGCAATTTGGTATGTTTGATGATTGGAGGGTGGATGATCAACATGCCAATTTGCAGCCCTCTAGCCTTCATGGTTTTCAAGATCTTCGGGAGGACAGAAAAACTGCGGACGGACAGACAAACCGCCATCTCAATAGTTTTCTTTTACAGAAAACTGAAAAAAACCACATTGTCAAGAGTTTGAAAAAGAGTTAAAACATCACCAGATCTCGGCATCAAGATGAGACTACACTATAAGAGAGTCAGCTTCGTCACGTAATGAGATGAAGAATGCAATGTCAGAGATGCAACAATGTCGCCAGATCTCAGTATTGAGATGAAGACTGCACTGTCAGCTAGTCAGCGGTATCAATGCACTGTCAGCTAGTCAGCGGTATCAACAAGTCTCAATTCTGAGAGACGAAAGTTATTGAATGAGCAAGATTGGCTCGTAGGAAAGAAAATGGCTATGATTTTTCGTTCGATGAAAATACTTTCTCTTATCATTATTATTATTATTATTATTATTATTATTATTATTATTATTATTATTATTATCGCACATCTCTCTTTTCGTTCTATGCAAATCTCTCTCTTATTATTATTGTCATTATTATTATTATTATTCAAAAGAAGAACCTATTCACACAGAACAAGCCCACCACAGGGGCCATCGATTTGAAATTCAAGCTTCCAAAGAATATGGTCTTCATTAGATAAAAGTAACAGAGGGTAATGAGAAATACAGAAAGAAGAGATCACTTATTAAAAGAGAAAGTAAAACTAACAAATAAATAAATAGATAGATAAAAATGTAAGTCATTAAAATGCAAGAAGAATTGTATTATTAGGGTAGCAATGCACTGCATCTTCGCTTGAACTTTTATTGATGTTCCAAGTACAGTACACGATTTCCTCTGGGAGGCTGTTCTCTCACCCACTCTTTGAAAACCGCAATTTGGATTTTATTAAAATGCTATTTTCGAAGTGGTGGCTTTCCTCAGCTCATTTTTTCCCCCATAGAGGCCGACCCTAACCTAACCTGACCTCTCAGTTCCAGAGGTCCTTTATCCCCTCGTCCCGCTGGGCTGTGAAACAGGCTCCCAGAGGGTGTCGCGCAGTTGGAACTTCTGAAGTCCAAGGGAAAATGCAATGCATTACTACCCTAATACTGTACTTCTTGCATTCTGATACATTTTTATCTGTTTATTAATTCATTTTTTTCAACAAGGGTATCTCTTCTTTCTGTATTTCCCTGTACTTCCTCTTACTTCTTCTTAATGAACACCATATTCTTTGGAAGCTTCAATTTCAAGTCAATGGCCCCCTCTGGTGGGCTTGTTCCATATGAATAGGTTTCATCTACTTAATAATAATAATAATAATAATAATAATAATAATAATAATAATAATAATAATAATAATAATTATCAGCCCCGTTTTAAGCTACGGATGGCAAGAACTAAAAAGTTCCAGTACGACCTAGGCTCACTTTGCTAAATAATGAAACTGTATACAGTGATGGTGTTAAATCTTAATCGTAAAATTTAAGAGCACCAACGTCACTATACATATGGTGCGTACCTACATAACCAACAAAGCCTTATACAATCACTTAAACACAATATTACATTATATATATATATATATATATATATATATATATATATATATATATATATATATATATATATATACATATTCTCTCTAAGGTAAAGTTTTCCGTCATCACTCTACTTCAGACACACAATCACGGACCTAAGGCGACCCCACATCATAGCAGAAGTTCCTTCGTCAGGAGACGTCAGCCAAGAGGCAGGGTTTGTTTGGCCCACGAAGCATTGTCTCGCTTTCTTTGCACAGAGATCATCATCATCATCATCATCATCAACATCATCATCATCATCTCCTCTCGTAGCCGCCCGGGCTCGTATATAACAAGCGGATACATCAAACGTAACACGACGAAAAGTGCCCCGCTTGTAAACAAAAACCCAGAGCGCTCATGGCCATCTCGTTATTGGGATTATCGACTGACTCTCTCTCTCCCTCTCTTTCTCTTTCTCTCCCTCTCTCTGTGTCTTAACCCTCTCGTTTTTATCCATTTGCAATCCCTTTTGAAATGCGGAGGATTGTTTGGGATTGTTTGCCAAACGTCGACTCCTCAAGATGCGAAGAATTCAGGCGATAAAAAAAAAAAGAAGAGTGCGATCCCTCAAAATAAGAGGAAGGAACAGAGACGCCATCTGTTGACGAGATCATTATACAAACGATGAGAGCAAATATTAACAGAGGGGAGAGACATCGAGAAAAGACAGTGCAGGGCAAAGGGTAGATGGGGGGAGGAAGGTGTTGGGTCGGGGAGGGGGGCGCTTGGCGTCCGGGCTTTGTCTCTGCACACTACTACGAAATTTAAAGGAATTTCAATGAAAACTTGTCTGGTGAAAAATGCCTCCCGGACGAGAAAAAAAAAAAAAAAAAAAAAAAAGCACGGAGGCGCTTTTATGAAACACCGTTCGGCACATATTGCTGAACCTGTCAAGGGAGAGGTCGCCTCTTTATCAGTCATTCAGGAATCGTTTAAATGGTAATGAAAGCAACGACCCCAATGGAAACCGGACGCCATGAAGGAAAGTACGCAGAGTTTTTCGAAGCCTCTCGTCTCCCAACAGGTCCTACTATTAGTCGGCAACTTGTCGCACACATCACAAATGTTAATGAAAGCAACGACCCCGATAGAAGCCAGATGCCATGAGAGTTTTCGAAATCTCATCTCCCAATATGTCCTACTATTAGTCGGCAACTTGTTGCATACACATCACAAATGTTGATGATCTCCCAATTTGTCCTAGTATTGGTCGGCAACTTGTTGCATACATCACAAATATTAATGAAAACAACGACCCCAATCGAAGCCTCACGCCATGAAGGAAAGTACAGAGTTTTCGAAATGTCTCGTCCCCAGTGCGTCATCCTACTAACGGCACGTCCACGCTACATTAAAACATGTTATAAACATTTGTCGGCAACATATCACATACATGTCACAAACATGTTGAAAACAAGTCAACGACGGTGAGTGGAGAACGAATGCTGGAATCAGGACTGGTTAAGACTACCAACAAGTCGCTGACTTGTGGTCAACCTGTTTGTGATGTGTGTACGACAACTTGCCGATGTATTTATGACATGTTTTAATGAAATGTGTGCCCCATAAGTGAGTAGTGCCTTCAGTGCACCTCACATGGGGCACTGTAGGTTTTACTTTTAGGTCCTTTGAGTCCCTTCCACCACCTAGCTGCAACCACCTTCATTAGTTTTACTATACCTCCGTTCATATTCTCTTTCTTCCATCTTACTTTCCACCTTCTCCTAACAATTGTTTCAATATTATTCCCAGCGTTGAAGGACCTCACACGGAAGTATAATCAACTTTAGATATCGACCTGAGAATTATTGAAAAAAAATAAGGGTATGTTATGACATCCCTTAAAATGGAGAAAGGGTCAGATACGGCTTCTCTCTGGCATTCACGGTCAAGAATTGAGAGCCCAGCTAATGCACGGATTATGTCATCAAATTACATTAAAACACTCTGGAGGATTTTGCAGGCTCTCTAGTTACTTCTGGATAATGCTTCCTGTTGCGTGGAAACAGAGGAGGATGATGAAATCATGAACTAAGTAAATGTAAGAAGATTTCATCATGAAAAAACAAACAAAAACTTAAGATAATTTCATCATGAAAAAGTACATAAGAAATAAGGTGATTTTGTCATGAAAGACAAAAAACGTCAGATAATTTTATCATGAAAAAACGTAAGATATTTTTATCATGAAAAGAAATACAAATAGTTAGATAATTTTATCATGAAAAACACACAGAAAAAACGTTAGATAATTTTGTCATGAAAGGAAATATAAAAAAGTAAGATAATTTTATCACAAAAATACAAAAACGTAAGATAGTTTTATTATGAAAAAATAGACAAAACGTAAGATAATTTCACCATGAAAATACAAGAAACGTAAGATAATTTTATCATAAAAATACAAAAAGTAAGATCATTTCATCATGAAAAAATACACAAAACGTAAGATAATTTTACCATGAAAAAATACAAAAAAGCAAGATAATTTTATCATGAAAACAATGCAAAAAAAGGAAGTTAACTTTACCATAAAAATACAAGAAAGGAAGATAATTTTATCATTAAAAATACAAAACTTAAGATAATTTTATCATAAAAATACAAATAAACCTACGATAATTTTACCATGAAAAATACAAGAAACGTAAGATAATTTTATCATCAAAATACAAAAACATAAGACAATTTTATCATGAAAACAATGAAAAACCCGTAAGATAAAGCATACAGTGATTGTTTCAGTGATTTGATATTAAATTATCTGGTGTCACAACAACAGAGATCATCGAATTATGAATGATCTCATTATCCGATGAGCTGTAATGAATGATCGCATTATCTAATATTCAACAGCACAATGTACACAAGCCGAGATCAAACCCCCAGGGGAAGGAGGGAGGACGAGGATAACTTTGGTCCGTTTCTTGAGAAAATCTGTTGTGCCTAAGTTGACTCTGGGAGAGAGAGTCACGTACCTAGTAGTTACTCGACAGTTGGGGGTCGTAGCTAATGTCGAAAGATAGGTTAGGTGGTGATTTTACTTTTATATATATATATATATATATATATATATATATATATATATATATATATATATATATACGAAGATCAAATCCCTTTCCCCAGCAAGACTGAGTGCTGCTGCGAGGCTTTTTCGACACTAGTCCTTTCCTTAGCAGACTGCTAAGTAAAGGACTAATCGAAAGGCCTCGCAGCACTCCAGTGTTTCCGTTTCCTTCTAAATGGATTTTATCTTTATTTATATATTCATCACGTTCCATATTTTTCGTGATTCAGTTATACATATATATATACAGTATATATATATATATATATATATATATATATATATATATATATATATATATATATATATATATATATATATACACATACACACAAATTAAATCTATGGTTTTTTGCGTCAAAATCTATAATAATAAAATCCGAGTGGATCTGATCTCGTTTGTCTTCCCGGGTGATAGTAGGGGATACATGACACAGCCACCCACCCCCTAGAAACCGGTTTGTCCGCCCCAGGTGGAGGCGGATAGGTAGGGGAATGGGAGTGTAGGGGAAACATCCACCCTCCTCCTGCAAACCTGTTTGTCCGCCCACGGTGACGGCGGGGTAGGTAGGGGATCGGGAGGGTATGGGAGACAGCATCGCCGAGTTCCAGCGCGCGTAGCACACACCAGTCAAGCTCGTCGACGAATAAAATTGTAAATGCGCATCTAGATTTACGTCAAAATCTCTCCAATCTTCCCTTGGCGTGAGGCCCAAGTCTTTCATGAATTTCACTGAAATTTATACGCAACATTTTGAGGTTATCTTGTTGACAGAAAACTGACGGATAAACACACAAACAGAGAAGATTGGATGCAAAACCAGTGTCCGTTAAAAGCATTGAAGCGGAAACAAAAAACAGCTCTTTCTGAACGGCTGCACTTTCTTATCCGAAGTCAAAAATGGCTGTATGTAAATTCCATCCAACACTACATATAATCATGAAGCATTAACTGCAAACCCACTTAAAATTCATCATTATTCGCACGTTATTATAAAATTATTACAAATCCATATGAATAAGGTTCATCTTCTGAATAATAATAATAATAATAATAATAATAATAATAATAATAATAATAATAATAATAATAATAATAATAATATGGCCCGATCATTACACATGACATCCCAGAGTCATGTTTAATTCTATACCGCGATCATTATACCATTATATCTGATACTGTTAATTCACAGCACTGGAAATCATTAATCCTAATATAAAAAAATGTTTCACCGCAAATGGCCGAAATCATTGTAACGGTTTGTGATGCTAGATATTATAACATGATTTTATAAATCATTCTGCCTTGTATAATCCATTCTAGGAGTATTGGAACGATATATATATATATATATATATATATATATATATATATATATATATATTCTTATTATGTAACTTCTATCAGAAATTCACTATCCGAGAAACAATGGCATCATCATATCAAGTCATTGTTGCAAGAAAACCCAATGAAATACTGCATTTTCTTTGTGTCATATTAATTTTATATCACCATATTATCATTATATCATATATAATCGATACATCATTTTCGTGTATCACAAACCATTATAACGGTCATTTTTATTATTATTATTAGCACCTGTATATATAATGATTTTTAACCTATATCTAATTCAATATGATATTAATATGTTTAATATATTACATATCATATAAAATCATTATACCAGAAATCGACAATGCCGTCATTAGCATTGTATATGGCCCTTTACTTTAATTATTATATACATTTAAAACAATATAATATAAAGTGATGTATTTTTTTTATATTAACTAGTATTAAAACTGCTCTGATAAATTATTATCAGTAATAAAATGTTTTTATTTTAGAACTCTACCGAAACTGTCTCATGCAATATGTCAGAAGATACTTATCATTATATTAAATCAATGTCATTATATAAATCATTATGTTAAATAATTAAACAAATCCATCAAGTGCCTCTTGTCTATAATAATATCTAATAATAATAATAGTAACATTTAGTATCAAATAACTAATATTTAATATCAAAACATAACTTTAGAAAACCACCCAATGTCCTCTTTATCCCAGTTTTAAAAGCCAATCAATCAAATTCATTTACATCCACCATTATCAGGAAATCAACCCAATGCCATTACATCTCATTGAAAGTCATTACAGTTATCATTATATAAATCACATCATCATAAATCCATATGCTGCCAACTTTCGTCTCTTAATAAAGCCAGAGTAACGCGAATCGTTATATCAGCTCACTGGCACCAGAATCACCGCCCCTCCGCAAGCACCATGCCTCCTGACCCCTACAGCAGTCCCGTCACTTTTCTCACCCCACCCCCACGCCACCAGTTCCATCTCCCCCCGCTCCTCGCCTCGTAAAGGAAATGGCCAGTTGTCAGAATGGGGCCAAAGAAAGTATTTAAGCAACAGTTGTTCTTGGAGGAGGAGAAGGAGGAGGAGGGGAGGAGGGAAGAGGGGAGAGAATTGGTCTACAAAGGAGTTTCTTCAGAGCACTTGATTATCGAATGCCCATAACAAGTTGAGCCTCATGAGGCTGAGCAAAGGGTTTTGTACTGTCCGCTGGGCGTGTTTTTTTTTTTTGCAGCATGTTATTTGTTTATTTACTCATTTTTTATTCATTTATTTGTTTATTTATCCGTCGAATGTTTTATATGGCTTGTAATACCAGATGTCTGTATATATATATATATAATTTATATATATATATATATATATATATATATATATATATATATATATTTACATTATATATATTTATTTATATGTATGCATGTACATTATATAATTAAATATATACACACATATATACTTATATATACATACATACATATATAAATATATAAATATATATAATATATATACACACACACACACACACACACACATATATATATATATATATATATATATATATATATATATATACATATATATATGGTTATAAACATACACATACAAACATATACATACATACATACATACATACATACATACAAACATACCTTTGCAAATAAAAACGCCCACAAACTCATCTAGTATTTCACTCCATACTCCTGATTTCAACCGCTTGAAAGCCCATCC
>NC_089741.1:27551491-27556473 GCF_040412425.1 Macrobrachium rosenbergii
AATGCTCTGGATACCTAATGTTACATTCGTATGTCGAGCACTCCTTCAGGGAGGCATAGTTGATTGAATTCTAATCATCTCTCTCTCTCTCTCTTTCGCAAATGTTGACAGGAGACACTTCTGCCTCTGTTAAAAATCATGCAACGGGGTTACAAGAAGAAGACTGTTTACAAGTTCAAAGGAGATGGACAGCACGGATCTTATTGATAAACATTACATATATAGATTCATAAACGAAAAAATATTAATTCATTAAATGTATATACACAGTATATATACACCGATAAAAAAATTATTTACTAATATATATATATATATATATATATATATATATATATATATATATATATATATATATATACATATATATATATACTATATATACATATACATACACACACTTTGTAATGCAATCCGTTAACCACTTTTCCTAATCTTATTTATCTTACTTCCCCAATAGATTTTTCCTGACCTCTCTCTCTCTCTCTCTCTCTCTCTCTCTCTCTCTCTCTCTCTCTCTCTCTCTCTCTCTCTCAGAAGAGGATCGTTTCTTTTCAGAATGAATAATTTCTCCCGTTTTAATCTAAAGTTATAATAACTCCCAAGTTTCAGGACAAATCTTAAGAATTGCTGGGCCGAATAATTACACAGTTGCTTCCTCTGGGAGACCTTCCCATAGTTTCACTCTGACCTTTGTGATCCTTCGTTCATAAAGGTCAGGATTCCATAACGCTCGTAGATCACTTTTTTTATTTAATATTCTGAAAGATTTTTTTTTTTGTCCATTTCTCCGCGCCATAACGATGACCTTTTGTTTTAAATGTTCAGATTTATGGATCCTTTCTCTCTCTCTCTCTCTCTCTCTCTCTCTTTCTTTCCTCGGATCCTTTCTCTGTCTGTTTGTCTGTCTCTCTTTTTTGTCATTTCTCTCTCTCTCTCTCTCTCTCTCTCTCTCAAACTTTAACGAAGTTTACTGTTTACTTATGATTTGCATTGTACATTACATGTAAATAATCTCTCTCTCTCTCTCTCAAAACTTTACCATTACTTACCAAACTTTACTGGAGTTTACTATCTTTTATCGCTCTTCTCTTCTCTCTCTCTCTCTCTCTCTCTCTCTCTCTCTCTCTCCATATGAAAAGAAAAAATGAAACCGAAAAAAATGGAATTGCAGAAATGCTCGTTACCCGGAAAAAAGCAAAACTAAAAATATAAAAAAAACGATAAAACCAAAACTGAACGAAGGAAAACTGTGGGGTAAATGATCCAAATGATCCATACTAAATATATATATATATATATATATATATATATATATATATATATATATATATATATATATATATATATATATATATATATATATATATATATATATATATATATATATATATATATATATTCCTCCTCGTCTGTCTGTCTGTCTAGATGTGTCTGTGTCCGGAAGCTACCACCACTGTGCTTATATTTAGCTACTCGGTGGTAAAAAAAAAAAAAGTTAAAAAGTAAAAAAAAAAAAGTAAAGGGAAAAATGGAAACCTGGTAATATTTTTTGCACGGATAATTTCAATATAGGATATTCGCCTGGCTTTTGATGTTCATTAACTGGGAATTTTTGCAGGTGGGAATTGGAGTTAAAAAAAAAAAAAAAAAAAAAAAAAAAAGAAATATAATGGTTTATTTGCTTCTTACTATTTGCGTTTTGAATTATAAAGCGTTGGTAGTCTCTCTCTCTCTCTCTCTCTCTCTCTCTCTCTCTCTCTCTCTCTCTCTCTCTCTCTCTCCTTCGAACTGTATTTACATTTATCATTAACATTTCGCATCACAGGGTAAATAATCTCTCTCTCTCTGTCCTCCGAACTGTTATTTACATTTATCTTTAGTATTTCATATCACAGGGTCAATAAGCTCGCTCTCTCTCTCTCTCTCCTTGATATTTTTTATTAATCATTTACATTTTGCATTTCAGTGTAAGTAAGTAAATCTCTCTCTCTCTCTCTCTCTCTCTCTCTCTCTCTCTCTCCTCTCTCTCTCTCTCTCTCTCTCTCTCTCTCTTAATACTTATTTCCATTTCACTGTATTAATTCTCTCTCTCTCTCTCTCTCTCTCTCTCTCTCTCTCTCTCTCTCTCTCTCTCTCTCTCTCTCTCTCAAGCATTATTTTCCTTTTATTATTTGCATATCATATTACAGAATAGACAATCTCTCTCTCTCTCTCTCTGGATGGATTTGAAGAGCAGTAGGGAATGGAACAGGACTGCACTTCTTTTCACAAAATACAAATCGAAACAGCATGAGAGAGAGAAAGAAGAAGAATCATATTGAAAGAAAGACAAGAAGACTTTCATTCAATAACTCTTTAAAGTACATTCTGTTCGATTTAATATTGTTTGCCATCAGGTTTGTGAGAGAGAGAGAGAGAGAGAGAGAGAGAGAGAGAAATCCCAAGTGAAGGGGGAAACGAATGACAGCAATAGAGGAAGACTGAATGACAGGAAAGCAATTTGTGTCACTGATGGCGGAGGCAAAAAAAAAAAAAAAAAAAAAAACGAAGAGAGAGAGAGAGAGAGAGAGAGAGAGAGAGAGAGAGAGAGAGAGAGAGAGAGAGAGAGCGCCAACCCTCGTCATTCAAGAAGCCGAGGTAACTTGATACCGGAGATCCTTTTATATATAACAAGGGATTAGTTTTCCGCTGTGTCCCTCCTCTAAAAAAATGAAGAGAATTCAATAGCAACACGGAATGTAATGTAATCCGACTTAAGGGTATCATCCTGTTATTGATTACACTACACTCTCTCTCTACTCTCTCTCTCTCTCTCTCTCTCTCTGAAGCCCTCGCGTCGTGGAACCGCGTTCGATCAACGACGCGGGCGAGGACAACAACGGTATGGTCGCCGAGTGGCAAGGAATCAGGTCCGATGACCCTGTTGATCTCATTTAGGCAGTCAGATACCTGGTTGAGAGAGAGGAGAGAGAGAGAGAGAGAGAGAGAGAGAGAGAGAGAGAGAGAGAGAGAGGGAGAGAGACTGACAGTAATCCTCAACTCACCAGAGAAACCGTTAAGTAGATATTGTATATTCTAAAGCACAGTGTCTATCAATCTCATTTTTCTGTCTTCGTCACGTGACCTTTCAAATTCTGAGAGAGAGAGAGAGAGAGAGAGAGAGAGAGAGAGAGAGAGAGAGAGAGAGAGGAGAGAGAGAGAGACGTAAGGACAAATAACATTTACTATTTCAATTTACATTTCAACTTTGAAGGCAATCTATCAGCAAGAGGCCACATTTGAACCAATGCCCAAAAGCAACAACAGTCTGTCGAATCACTTAAGTAAATCACCTTGAGGCAGACAACCGGTCAACACGATTCGCAAGGCGATGCTCTCACGTACAGCGATTGTACTAAATTTAGTGATGACCAGTCAGCGAATGCGACTCGTTTCATTCGCTGACCGGATAAGAATCTAAAACTTCGACAGAACAGTGCAATCGCTCAGTGCCATACATGGAGTTTTGTCAATAGTGATTTGAGTGAATCTGTCACGGTGACAAATATTTTTGGAAAAAATTATACTTCTGTGGAATATATGGAGATGGAAATCAACCAGGTGATGTTGTGTATTCTGGTATGAAATGAATGACTATGAATAACTATATTTGATGAAGAAAAGGGGTTAACATTTTGAAGCTCGACAGTTACTTCAGTATAAACTTCAAATTTCAATCGCTGGAATAAATGCTTAAATTTATATATTAATTATATTAATTTTCATATTTTTTCTCATAACACACAACCTACACTGCAAATTATATCTTTAAATTCTGAGAATATAATTATTCTGATTTACTTTTATATATATGCTGTGATTAAATTTACAGTTTCATCAATGTATGGCATGATGTACACTGAAAGTAAATAATTTCAAGAAATGTCTGAAAATGAAATAAAAAAAATTTTAACATTGCTTTTTGTAACCTTTTCAAAACCCCTCATGTTCCTATACAGGTTGGGAATCCCTACATAATCTATGGAGGACTGGACTTTCATTCCAGGATTCCTGCTGAATCCCTACCTCCACTCCCTTAAAAAAAAAAAAACAATCTTCGTCAAAGGACTGCCCAGAGTTCGAATCTACTTTTTGTGCTGCAAGATTTAGGTCTCTTTAAGACAAAGGTCTTCTCCGACTGAAATGCCACGTAAATCAGGAGGCCATGAGTCAATAAACATTAATATTTGTGTTATATTGTGTATGAAAGATGCCATTTGGCACTCGCTTTCTTTTTTATTCTTACCATTTTCAAGCATCGCCCAAGTTGCCAGATCTATGGCTCCCGTTGTCTGTCGTGCCATCTTCAGGCTGGGCCATATAAGGGCCATTGGGCAGACCTTTCCATGAGCCTCAGACCCAAAAGATACAGAAGCTTGATCCAAAGGACGATCTATTAACTATCCAAAGGCAATCTATTAATTCAAGACAATTACTGCTTCTGTGCGTAAGAGCGAACTAACGAATCCCTTTGATACAGCGGTTCCTACACGCTCTATAAACTCCTGTGTTCCTACATGCTCTGATATGTTCCTATATGCTCCTATGCGTTTCTATATGCTCCTGCATGTTCCTATTTGTTCTGTATGTTACTATATGCTCCCTATTCTCTACTATGTTCTTATGTGGATCCTTTTTATGTTTCCTATGTGCTCCTATATGTTCTTTGGTTACAAGCTCCTGTATGTTTCTATATGCTCCCTGCTGTGTTTCTTATATGCTCCCATGTACTCCTATATGTTTCTATCTGATCCTATATGGTACTATATGCTCTATATTTTCCTATATGTTTCTATATTTCTATATGCTCCTATATGTTCCTAATATTACCCTGTGGATACCATACGCTCCTATACGTTCTACATATTCCCTATATGCTCCTATATGTTCCTACACGTTCCTATACGCTCTGGATATGTTTCCTATAAGCTCCTATATGT
>NC_089741.1:27556973-27581973 GCF_040412425.1 Macrobrachium rosenbergii
GGTTAAATGACTGGTTTTGAATCAAACTGGCCCTATAATAAACGCACCAGGAAATTCACAAATGACATCAATATTGATTGAATGAAGGGTTCAAAGTTAAACTGGCGTGACAACAACGAAGGTCATCGTTCCTGATTTTTTGACCGTATATACAGTAAATAAAATGCTTAATGAATCCACACACACACACACACACACACACACACACACATATATATATATATATATATATATATATATATATATATATATATATTACGAATGTGGGTAATATTTTTCCTTTTTAAGATAAGTCACTTTTAATCGATTGATGGTGAAGATGAAAATAGTGAAGATATTATTCAAAGGATGGTGAAAATGGAGTTACTAACGATGATGTTAAGGATAACAGTATTGTATATACAGTGTATATATATATATATATATATATATATATATATATATATATATATAATATTTCTGACTCACATCAGGATCAGACCCAGGTCTTTCAAATGAAAGACCAGAGTGCTACCAACCAGGCCACAAGTCATAAAAGAAGTTGGAACATGATTACAACTGTGCCCAAGGGATTACCTGGGCAGGCTAAATGCTTGCATACCGTGTATATATATATATATATATATATATATATATATATATATATATATATATATATATATATATTATCCTAAAAGGAAATAAAACATTGACCGGCGTTCTTAAAAGGAATCCAAACTCAAGACAACAACTTAATTAATACCTTTAATTAATAATTAAGAAATAACTGAAATCTTATAAAAACAAACTTGAATATTATTATTAAAAGTACAAAACCCAAAATGAGAGTTTGGGAAAGCTTAGGAACGACGGGGTAACAAGAGGCGCCGAGTTAGGAGAGAAGAGAAGTGTAGCATTATCCAAATTCCTGAAGTGCTAAACTAAGAAGCTAAGTGGAAGAGGAAGAGGAAGGGAAGAGGGAGAGGAAGAAGAAGGAGGAGAAGAAGAAGAAGTATGTCCTGGGCTAAAGTAAACAGCAGAAGTTTGAACTTTGTCGCTGCATTCTGGCTCACAAAGAATGATGGTGATGATGAAGGTGATGATAATGATGATGATGTTCATTATATTCCTGGTTCAAAAGAGTGATGATGATGATGATGATGATGTTCATTATATTCTGACTCATGAAGAATGATGTTGACAATGAAGGTGACGATGATGATGATGCTAATTATATTCTAGGCTCACAAAGAATGATAGTGATAATGAAGGTGATGATACTGATGATGATGTTCATTATGTTCCTGGCTCACAAAGAATGATGGTGATAATGAGGGTGATGATTGTGATGATGATGTTCATTATATTCCTGGCTCTACAAAGAATGATGGTGATGATAGTGATGATGATGTTCATTATATTCCTGGCTCACAAAAATGATGGTAATAATGAAGGTGATGATGATGTTCACTATATTCCAGACTCACAAAGAATTATGGTGATAATGAAGGTGATGATGATGTTCATTATATCACGACTCACATGGAATGATGGTGATGATAATAATGATGATGATGATGATGATATATTCATCACTTTCTGCCTCACGCGGAATGACCACCTCATTACATTCTTGGCTCACAAAGAATGATGATGATGATATTCATTACATTCCTGTCTCGCAAAATGATGGTGATGATGATAATGATGATGATGATATCCAATACATTCCTGACTCAAAGAACGGTGGTGATGGTGATGATAGTGGTGGTGATGACGATATGATAATAATGACAATGATATTCGTTACATGGTGGCTCACAAAGAATGATGGTGATGATGCTGATAATGACGATATACAGGGATGACGATGATAACAAATGATGATAATATGAAGACGGTGGAGATAATGAAGGCCACGTGCTACCCACGAGGATAATGATGATAATATTAAAGGAATGGTTTTCATGATGATAATGAAATGGTGAAGATATTATTCAAAAGGATGATGAAATTTGAGTTACCGATAATGATGGTGTTCATAGAAATGAAAGTTATATATATATATATATATATATATATATATATATATATATATATATATATATATATATATATGTGTGTGTGTGTGTGTGTGTGTGTGTATGTGTGTGTGTACGTGTGTATATGCTTATCTCCTCTGTAACCCTGATGACCTCATCACTTCAAAGCACTCGAGGAAAAGGACGAAATAAAAGCAAGGTCAAGGGTTAACGAACACACAGGATTAATAAAATAAAAAAAGACAAAAGCAAGACGAATTAAAAAAAAATAAAAATCGGCAAAAAAAAAGGATACGAAACTCACTGAAAGAGAGACCGAAGCACAATTTGCAAATCTAACAGCTTAATTTAATCTGATTCCAGGAGAGTCAATAACCAGAGCTCCTTGAAGTCATAACGTTGATTCATTTTGCTGAAAGTTACAAAGGTGACGGTTCCCTTCTGCAAGAATCCCCCTCCCCAACCCCCGTCCCACGCCCCCTTTGTTACGCTACGCTGTACCGTGGGTGATTTCCTTTCGTTATAATCAGATGTACCGTTTAAAGCTGATGTCTGGGGATTTCAGCTGGGATATTCAGGCAAAGGTATGCCCAGAAAATTAAAAAGGTTTTTTTCCTTTGTTTACCATTTTATACTATTTTTTTTAAATGTAGAATAATGAGTAAATACTCGTTGGTGAGAATTCTATCAACAATGACCCTTTAGTCTGAGCCTGAAATGATTCAGCACGATTAGTAAGAAAGGAAATATTTCACGGTACATTCCAGGTCTACAAAATACCTTTTCTTATGGCAAATACACACGTATGAATGAAATAGCCTAAGGATTGCTCTTAACATGATTTTGGTAACACTGACTTACTTCTGGAATGAACGACAGGTAATCGTTACAGGGAATTTCTTGCCAGACACAATGAAGTTCCCTTGCTCCCAAAGAAGTTAGTTAATCCATCGTCCTTGCGAAGTGCCTGCCGCCGAGTTTCTTCAGGATTCAAGGTGTACTAGTAGTAATAGTAGTAGAAGGAGTAAAGTAACTAAGGTCATGCCTTTGAAACGGCTCCCCCTTGCTCGTTAGTTTTCTGTAAAAGAAAACTATTGTGCCGGCTTTGTCTGTCCGTCCGCAATTTATTCTGTCCGCCTTCAGATCTTAACAACTACTAAGGCTAGAGGGCTGCAAGCTGGTATGTTGATCATCCACCCTCCAATCATCAAACATAACAAATTGCAGCCCTCTAGCCTCAGTGGTTTTTATTTTATTTAAGGTTAAAGTTAGCCATAATCGCGCTTCTGGCAACGATGTAGAATAGGCCACCTCCAGGCTGTGGTTAAAGTTTCATGGGGCCGCGGTTCATACAGAATTATACAGAGATCACCGAAAGATAGACCCAGTTTCGGTGGGCTTGATTATACGCTGTAGCGGCTGTGCAGAAAACTCGATTGCGCCGAAGAAACTAAGAAACTTCGGCGCATTGTTTACTTGCTCTATTTTGTTCGTGGTTATCAGGTATACATAAATGTCAGTGGAAACAAACTGGCGTGATCACTTTTCTCTTGTTTATCCTATCCTTGTCCCTGTTTCATTTATGGAAGCCATATCAATAACGGACGAGGCGATTTGGAAATAAGAGGAAGAAGAGAGAGATGTTGAGCGGAACGCTTTGATAAGCGACTGTCACCTGCTTAATTTTGAAAGCGTCGTACATCAGGCTTCTCCTTTATCGTTTGGATTCTCCCAAGTGAGGGACGTCTGAAAAATCGTCTATACTTGACCTATATATATATATATATATATATATATATATATATATATATATATATATATATATATATATATATATATATATATGTATATATATAAAAAGAGAGAGAGAGAGAGAGAGAGAGAGAGAGAGAGAGAGAGAGAGAGAGAGAGAGAGAAAATTATGATCAACTCCATCAATTTTAGAAGATTATTAAAAGGTACACAAAGCCTTGGCAGGGAGATAAAGATTATAAACTACTGAATATATATATATATATATATATATATATATATATATATATATATATATATATATATATATATATATATATATATATATATATATATTATACACAGACACATACATGAAATCATATCTTTTTAAACGAATACCAGCAACGCTAACATCCCAAAGCAAATTCTCAACAGTTAAAAAAAAAAATAAATTCCAAACCAATTCGTGCGGTACATCCCAATGCAGCGACAATAAGGCGGCCGTGATGTGGGGGATGATGTGACAACATCAAAACATCATACATAACCGGAAGAAGGCATCAAAAACCAATATCGTAGGACGGATAAAAAAGAACAGAAGCCAATAAGGAAGGTATGGGGTTATTGGTAATAGCGAGGGGCTTCACTGTGATAAAAGATACAGTTATCGTCTCTCTCTCTCTCTCTCTCTCTCTCTCTCTCTCTCTTTCCATACCCTCCTTGCCGTCTATTCTTAACATTTCTCTCTCTCTCTCTCTCTCTCTCTCTCTCTCTCTCTCTCCCTTCTCTTTCTCGTTCTCTCTCTCTCCTCTCTTTAGCCATTCTCTCTCTTTTTCTCTCTCTTGTTTTACTACTCTCCTCTTTATCTCTCTCTTGTACTGCTTCCTTCCCTCTCTGTTTCTCCTGCACCGTTCTCCTTCTCCTCCTCTCTCATGCACTGTCATCACATTTCCCCCCCCCACTCTCTTTCTCTCTTTCTCTTTCTCAATCCTTTCCACCTTACCTGCCTTCTCTTTCCCTCCCACTCCTCTCCTGTTTCCCCTTGTCGACCCTTCCATCTCTTCAGGGCTTTCTCCTCCTCCTCCTCCTCTACCTCCTCCACTTATACCTCCTCCTACTCCTCCTCCACCTCTACCGTTTCTCCACCTCCACCTCCATCGCTACCTTCTCCTCCTCCTCCTCCTCCTCACCTCCACCGCTACCGTCACCTCCCCTCCGCCTCCACCTCCTCCTCCTCCTCACCCCACCACCGCTACCTCCACCTCCTCCGCCTCCACCTCCTCCTCCTCTGTCTCCACCTCCTCCACCTCTACCTCCTCGAGGCTCCCCAACACTAGACACCAATTGTTTGGTCTTAATCCTTTGTATCCGCTTCTGGCCTCTCGGATACAAAGAGGGAAAAATCTTTATATATTAAAAAAAGTCACCAAGTACTGTGTGGATCAATGAAGGACCCCCCAAGGATTTCCCCCGAAAACGTTTCTTGGCTTTTCTTTTCCTGTGTGTTGTTTTTTTTTTTCTCTCTCTTAAAGATGAAATTCAGTGATATATTGGACTAGGTTTTTTTTTTTATCCCGAAGAATAACTATGCCATAAGGGTGTTTTGTGGATTATTTTTTTAAAATGTGGGTTGTGTTAATTATTATTATTAATATATAAATATATATATATTATTGTAGTGTTGCTGTGTGATAGGTTTTTGTATCAAGTTTATGCAAAAGAAGTTCATATGTGATGCTTATATATATATATATATATATATATATATATATATATATATATATATATATATATATATATATATACATATATATATATCATATATATATATATATATATATATATATATATATATATATATATATATATATATATATAGATCCTAATTGGTTTTTGACACCTATCACTACAGGCCTACAGCCGAGTAGGAAACAGATGAGGAATCTTTCCACGGGAAGTGAAAGCTTCCTTTATACACGTATTTATGTATGTTTGTATGTATATATATATACATATATATATATAATTAAAAATACACATATTATATACATATATATATTTTCATTGAAAGCAATTGCTTTTCCGGCATCAATAGTTTTTGCCGAATCTTCATATCGTCGGAGTTTTTTCTGATTCTCAGGCGCCAATCTTCGGTGAAGAACGCACAAACTTCTTTGTTCCATTTATTGGTTTCTGTCACGACAGCTGTTTCTCCATTTTGTGGCATTTGCAAGTGACTACTGGTTTACAATTTGAATTTACGATCGTTTTGGCTCTACATGCGGATGGAAAAGTGGACCCGAGCTGTGATTAGTCCAGGGATTAAAGGATGGACCACTTTTAGGGTCGAAAACTCACTGACGCCACAAAAACAATTGCTTTCAATGAAAATTGGCTTAGAGAAAACTATGCCTAAAAGTATATATATATATATATATATATATATATATATATATATATATATATATATATATATATATATATATATATATATATATATATATATATATATATATATTTATACAGACATGCATACATACACATATATATATACTGTATATATTTATATATACTGTATATATTATATAGAACCTAATGATATGCACGGCTCGTTTGGTGTTTGTTTTCCAAAAGCCCTAAAAAACTTTTACGTCAACATTTTTATTTGGGCAGTTGAAAGCGTCCTTTATATATTTCGTCCATCAACACCATTGTTTATTTCTTTTCTGTTCCAACAATAGCTTTCTTCGAAATGGAGAATCTTTCGGCCTCCTCCCATAGATTATGAAAGCGTCTTTAGAAGCCAAGTAAAAGTGATGCTCACACTTCTAGAACAGAACAGAATATAGAATTTAGGCCCCAGGTGAAGCTTGGGACCTACGAGGTCATTCAGCGATGAAACGGTAACTGACAGTAAAAAAAAAAAGGTTAGAAAGGCGTAACAGGAGGAAAACCTCACAGTTGCACTTGGAAACAATTGTTAGGAGAGGGTGGAAAGTTAGATGGAAGAGAATACGAACAGAGGTACAGTAAAAAGGAACGAAAGGGGATGCAGCTAGGGACCGAAGGGTCGCTGCAAAGAACCTTGGTAATGCTTACAGTGTACAGCATGAGGGGCACTGACGGCAATACCAACCCCACTACGGAGCTGTACTTTTGAACGCAACAGCAAACCCGTGACTGTAAGTCTGTCCTGCACTGCCATATAATGCCAGATTTCATATGTCTGCCCCTGTTATTTTGTCCTGCGACGTCAGTTCGAAGAAATATCTTTATATATTTTTTCCCGTTCTGCATTTATATCCCTGCTATGCATGCAATGGAACCAAGCCAAAGTGGAACACTTTTTCAAAGTGTCCATCTCAATATCGTTGGACCTAAGTGGAACAGACCTATTTTGGATCCAGTTTTTATCAAGCGTTCATTCGGAACTTTTTATTTGCCCTTTTTTTTTTAGAATTTATTAATTTACAGAATATATTTTACAGAAACCAGACAGAAACTAGTCCTTTCGCTTAGTCATCGTCTCGCAGAGTTAAGCTGGCGTGACGTTCAGCTTTTAAGGTGTCTTTATTTTCTGTGCGCAAGCTTTCTATTTTGGCAGAACTTTGTCACGAAGACAGCACGCAGTGCTTTCTTCCACTTACACATTTTCAATCTCGTAAATCTATTCTGGAATGAAACTAATGATTTAATGCCTTCATAAGCTCTTGAAGTCAGTTTACTTAAGGTCCCAACTTTGACAAACCGTTTGATCAAAACTTCGACAGACACATCAAATCAGTTCTTAATTAGGCTGCTTTGCTTAATGCCCTGAGTAATGGGTTACCTTAATGACCTGAGTAATGGGTTACCTTAATGACCTGTGTAATGGGTTACCTTAATGACCTGAGTAGTGGGTTGCCTTAATGTCCCGAGTAATAGGTTACCTTAATGACCTGAGCAAAGAGTTGCCTTAATGACCTGAGTAATGGGTTTGCCTTAATGACCTGATTAATAAGTTACCTTAATGACCTGATTAATGGGTTATCCTAATGACCTGAGTAATGTAGGTTACCTTTTTGACCTGAGTAATGGGTTACCTTATGACATGAGCAATGGGTTACCTTAATGACAAGAGCAATGGGTTACCTAATGACCTGAGTAATGGGGTACCTTAATGACCTGAGTAATGGGTTACCTAAACGACATGGGGCATAAACGTCCGCACATCTCTTGGTACAAAAATGAATATATGTCCACCTACGTAGTTCTATATTTATAAGCACGAATTCACTCACGAACAAATTCATGCCTGTATAAACATTATACACGCTTACCTAAACGAACATACACACGCACACCCATAAAAATGATCACAAACGACAGACCTCAAGGATATCTCAGGAATCCTTTTCCATTCGTAAGGACTCCATAAATCTTGAAAAAAAACCTAAGGATAAACCCATCCAGATTCAGGCCATCATTATCACCATCACCTTTCGGTCCAATAATCACCTTAATGACCCATAGGTGTTGGGGGTAAGAAATGATCTTTCATTTCGCTCTAATAAATTACAGTCAGCTCCTACTGACCTCTCCTCCTATCGGCCTCTCGTATAAATATCCCATCACTTCATAAACGATCTTTTGGGGGAGGGGTGGAAGGGGAAGGGGAGGGGAGCATTTTGGGGGAAAGATTCTTATTTCACTTTCTTCCGTCTTATTTTTCAGGTCAGGAAGTGGGGGGGGGGCCTGAGGTACTGAGTAAACCTGAAAGATTTTCTCTCTCTCTCCCTTTACTCGTTTGTCTCTTTCACATTTACGAAAGGAACCATATCATTGGATCGCATGTGACACTCTCCTCATTTCAGCTTGTTCTGTTCTCTCTCTCTCTCTCTCTCTCTCTCTCTCTCTCTTTACTCGTATATCTCATTCACATTTATGCAAGGTACCAGACTGGATCTCATGTGACGTTCTCCTCATTTCAGCTTGTTCTGTTTTTACTCTCTCTCTCTCTCTCTCTCTCTCTCTCTCTCTCTCTCTCTCTCTCTCTCTCTTAACTCGTATATCACTCACATGCATGTAAGGTATCAGACTGGAGCACACGTGATAGTCTCCTCATTTCAGCTAGTTCTATTTCCATAACTAAAGCAACAACGGTAATAATAATAATAATAATAATAATAATAATAATAATAATAATAATAATACAGGATTCTCTGGGAGCGAGAGCCCGTGTCGGCAATATGTGGCTTAATCTAATAATAATAATAATAATAATAATAATAATAATAATAATAATAATAATAATGTCAAAGAATCTTTATTATTTACTTATGTGAAGCTTCTAATTGTGCTTTCAACAATATATCGTCTTTGGCGTTTACATTCCCATTAAAAAAATAAATAAACACATATATGAATAAATACAAATGAGCAGTGAAAATGGAACTTGCTCTGTAAAACTCGACCTCAATACGACTGTCTCTTAGATTACCAACGTACTCTGGGATTTGCTTGTAAGGTCATACATGAAGGAGCAGAATCCCTCCTTTCTCTCTCTCTTTATATATATAAATATGTATACATATACATATACATATATATATATATATAATATATATATATATATATATATATATATATATATATATATATATATATATATATATATATAATTTTGTGACTCACGTCAGGATCAACCTAGGGACTTCAGAGTGAAAAGCAAGGGCGCTCCCAACTGGCTTTTGCCTTTCAGTTGAAAGACCTGGGTTCTGATCCCCATGCAAAGTCAGAAATTTATTTTTGCTGGTCACATGATTGTGTGTTGATTACTTGTATGTATACACACATACACACATATATGTATATATATATATATATATATATATATATATATATATATACATGCAAAGATGTATGTATAAGTTGAGTTATATATATATATATATATATATATATATATATATATATATATATATATATATATATATATATATATATATAATACAAAGGACAAGCCCATCCCTCCTGAAGCAGTAGCCCCACCGGCAGGAGGACAGAACGAGACCTGTCATCGGGCGCGAGAAGTGTCCTGGGACGCCAGGAGTCTAACGGGATTACTCATCTTTTTCTTCTTCTTCTTCTTCTTCTTCTCCTGAAGCCTTCAAAGAAAGTTAGTCTGGCGGTCGAAAATCCCCTCGAATATCCTCGTCTTAGGAGAGTCTTTTTGAAGATTTACCAGCTAAATTTTGTCGGAGTTTGCGCTAAGAAGATTATTAGCTTCCGGTGGGCCGGTTTATCCAGGGACGTCCCGTCATGTCTTCTCCCCTCTGCCGTCTGTTTTCCGTCTTTTTTTTTTTTTTCTTTCACCGTGGTTTTTCATGACATGAGTTTTTGTTTTTCTCTGTTTCCAGCACGGGATATCCCGTAGTTTTTTTTTTAGTTTCTTCTCCTTTTCCAGCATGAGATACCCCGTAGTTTTTTTTTTTTTAGTTTCTTCCCTTTTCCAGCATGAGATATCCCGTAGTTTTTTTTTTAGTTTCTTCCCCTTTTCCAGCATGAGATATCCGTAATTTTTTTAGTTTCTTCTCTTTCTCCAGCATGAGATATCCCGTAGTTTTTTTTTTTTTTTAGTTTCTTCCTTTTCCAGCAAGAGATATCCCAGGTTCTTTTTTTTTAGTTTCTTCCCCTTTTCCAGCAAGAGATATCCGTAGTTCTTTTTTTAGTTTCTTCCCCTTTTCCAGCATGAGATATCCTGTAGTTTTTTTTAGTTTCTTCCCCTTTTCCAGCATGAGATATCCCGTAATTTTTTTTTTAGTTTCTTCTCTTTCTCAGCATGAGATATCCGTAGTTTTTTTTTTTTTAGTTTCTTCCCCTTTTCCAGCAAGAGATATCCGTAGTTCTTTTTAGTTTCTTCCCCTTTTCCAGCATGAGATATCCCGTAGTTTTTTTTTTAGTTTCTTCCCCTTTTCCAGCATGAGATATCCCATAGTTTTTTGTTTCTTCCCCTTTTCCAGCATGAGATATCCCGTAGTTTTTTTTTTAGTTTCTTCCTCTTTTCCAGCATGAGATATCCCATAGTTTTTTTTTAGTTTCTTCCCCTTTTCCAGCATGAGATATCCCGTAGTTCTTTTTTAGTTTCTTCCCCTTTTCCAGCATGAGATATCCCGTAGTTTTTTTAGTTTCTTCCCTTTCCAGCAAGAGATATCCTGTAGTTCTTTTTAGTTTCTTCCCCGTTTCCAGCATGAGATATCCAGTAGTTTTTTTTTTTAGTTTCTTCCTTTTCCAGCATGAGATATCCGTAGTTTTTTTAGTTTCTTCCTCTTTTCCAGCATGAGATATCCTGTAGTTTTTTTTTTTAGTTTCTTCCTCTTTTCCAGCATGAGATATCCCGTAGTTTTTTTTTAGTTTCTTCCCCTTTTCCAGCATGAGATATCCCGTAGTTCTTTTTTAGTTTCTTCCCCTTTTCCAGCATGAGATATCCCGTAGTTTTTTTTTAGTTTCTTCCCCTTTTCCAGCAAGAGATATCCCGTAGTTCTTTTTTAGTTTCTTCCCCGTTTCCAGCATGAGATATCCCGTAGTTTTTTTTTTTTTTTTAGTTTCTTCCCCTTTTCCAGCATGAGATATCCCGTAGTTTTTTGTTTCTTCCCCTTTTCCAGCATGAGATATCCCGTAGTTTTTTTTTTAGTTTCTTCCTCTTTTCCAGCATGAGATATCCCGTAGTTTTTTTTTGTTTCTTCCCCTTTTCCAGCATGAGATATCCGTAGTTTTTTTGTTTTGTTTCTTCCCCTTTTCCAGCATGAGATATCCGTAGTTTTTTTTTTTTTAGTTTCTTCCCCTTTTCCAGCATGGGATATCCCGTAGTTTTTTTCAGTTTATACTCCTTTTCCAGCATGGGATATCCGTAGTTTTTTTAGTTTCTTCCCCTTTTCCAGCATGGGATATCCGTAGTTTTTTTTAGTTTCTTCCCCTTTTCCAGCATGGGATATCCCGTAGTTTTTAGTTTCTTCCCCATTTCCAGCATGGGATATCCCGTAGTTTTTTGTAGTTTCTTCCCATTTTCCAGCATGGGATATCCCAGTAGTTTTTGTAGTTTCTTCCCCGTTTCCAGCATGGGATATCCCGTAGTTTTTTTAGTTTCTTCCCATTTTGCAGCATGGGATATCCCGTAGTTTTTTGTGGCTTCTTCCCCTTGTCCAGCATGGGATATCCAGTAGTTTTTTTGTAGTTTCTTCCCACTGTCCAGTATGGGATATCCAGTAGTTTTTTTGTCGTTTCTTCCCCTTGTCCAGCATGGGATATCCGGTAGTTTTTTTTAGTTTCTTCCCATTTTCCAGCATGGGATATCCGGTAGTTTTTTTTTAGTTTCTTCTACTTTTCCAGCATGGGATATCCAGTAATTTTTTTTTTAGTTTCTTCTTTTCCAGCATGGAATATCCTGCAGTTTTTTTTTTAGTTTTTTATCCTCTTCCAGCATGGGATATCCCATAGTTTCTTTTTAGTTTCTTCTCCTTTTCCAGCATGGGATATCCCGTAGTTTTTTTTTTTTTAGTTTCTTCTACTTTCCCAGCATGGGATATCCCGTAGTTTTATTCCAGTTTCTTCTACTTTTCCAGCATGGGATATCCCGTAGTTTTTTTCCAGTTTCTTCTACTTTTCCAGCATGGGGTATCCCGTAGTTTTATTCCAGTTTCTTCTACTTTTCCAGCATGGGATATCCCGTAGTTTTATTCCAGTTTCTTCTACTTTTCCAGTATGGGATATCCCGTAGTTTTATTCCAGTTTCTTCTACTTTTCCAGCATGGGATATCCCGTAGTTTTATTTCAGTTTCTTCTACTTTTCCAGCATGGGATATCCCGTAGTTTTATTTCAGTTTCTTCTACTTTTCCAGCATGGGATATCCCGTAATTTTTTGTTTCTTCCCTTTTTTTCAGCATGGGATATCCCGTCGTTTTTTCCCCTTTTTTCCCCTGCATGGGATATCCCGTCGTTTTTCCCCTTTTTCCCCTGCATGGGATATCCCGTAATTTTTTTGTTTCTTCCCTTTTTTTTCCAGAATGGGATATCCCGTCATATTTTTTTGCCCTCTGTATATTTTTCAAGGTCTGATATCCCGGCAAGTTCTTTCCACTGGCTTTTTTCCCGTCCCTTTACATTTTTTTCTTTTAACTAAACAAATAATTATTTTTCGCCCCGTTCAATTTTTATCGACCAAATAATAAGTCTTCAAAGTCACAGGAAGTTTTAAAATAATAATGAGCAAGTTCATTATAATGGCCACAGTGTTTTTCAGTTTTTTTCTCGTCTGAAATTACAATAAAAAAAAGTGTTCACAAATCGAGGAAGTCTCAAATATACAAAATATATCACCAATTTTTTTTTCTTCAAAACTGAATTGGTGTTCCTCAAGTTTTTAAATTTTTTTTATCTGAAATTTGATAAAAAAGTTTTCACAAATCGACTAAGTCTCAAATATAAAAAATATATCACCATTTTTTTTTCAAACCCGAATGATAAGTTCGATATGGTGTCACCCAAGTTTCCCAGTTTTTTTTTTTCTGAAATTATATAAAAAAAAGTTTTCACAAGCCGACGAAGTCTCAAATGTACAAAATATATCACCGCGTTTTTTTTAACCGAAACGATACGTTCGTTATAGTGTTCCATAGTGTTTCCCAGTTTTTTTTTCTGAAATTATAAAAAAAAATGTTTTCGCAAATCGACGAAGCCTCAAATATAAAAATATATCACCGTGATTTTATCAGAACAGAAATGATACTTTCGTTATAGTGTTGCACAGTGTTTTTCAGGTTTTAATCTGAAAAAAGTTTTTACATATCGACGAAGCCTCAAATATAAATAATATATCACCATGGTTTTTTTTTAAACAGAAATGATACGTTCGATATGGTGTCACCCAAGTTTTCAGTTTTTGTTTTCCAGTTTTTTTTTATCTTAAATAAAAAAAGTATTCCCAAATCGTGGAAGCCTCAAAGGTAACAAAATATATCACCGATTTTTATTTATTTATTTTTTCAAAATCGAAATGATGCATTTTCGACACCCACACAAGTTCTGCAATGAAGAAATGTATCACCAACTTGTTTCCTCTCGTCTTTTCCTGATTCTGGTCGAAAGTCCAGAAGTTTTTAAACTTCAGGTAATTATATAATTATCCCCGTGCGGTTCTCACTGTCCCCTGGGCATTCTCACATTCTTGAGAACTGCGTTACGTCGAAACGTCTTTAACAATTTAACAGATTTTGCCTTTCAATGATAAGATAGTCTAAATAAATGATACTGGGTTTTCGCTTATAATGCTAAAATCTATCTGTTTTTTTGCCTCCTAGAATTCCCTGTTCCACTTAAAATGACAACATCTAACTCTATTTTCTGCTTCCTATAATTCCCTGTTCCACTTAAAATGCCAACATTCAACCCTATCTTTTGCTTCTTATAATTCCTTGTTCCACTTAAAATGATAACATCTAACTCTATTTTCTACTTCCTAGAATTCCCTGTTCCACTTAAAATGGTAATTTCAAACTCTACCTTTTGCTTTCTAGAATTCCCTATTCCATTTTCATGAATGTCGTGTTTCAAGTATAAGATATCTAAATAAATAATACTAGCTATCGGCTTATATAGTAAAATCTATCTTTTTCTGCTTGCTAGAATTCCCTGTTCCATTTTCATGAATGTTGTGGAGTGGAATGGAATATAGAAGTTAGGCCAAAGGTCAAGCGCTGGGACCTACGAGGTCATTGAGCGCTGAAAGGGAAATTAGGAGTAGAAAGGTTTGAAAGGTGCAACAGGAGGAAAACCTCGCAATTGATAGGAGAGAGTGGAAAGAAATATATAAGAAAGAATATGAATGGAGGTACAGCAAAAGGAATGAAAAGGGTTGCAGCTGGGGGCCGAAGGGACGCTGCAAAGAACCTTAAGTCATGCCTACAGTGCACCGCATGGGGTGCACTGACGGCGCTACCCCCCTAAGGGGATGTGTTGTGTTTCAGTTATGAGATAGTCTAAATAAATAAACAATATTGGCTTTCGGCTTACAATTGTAAATTCTATCTCTTTTTTTTTGCTTGCTAGAATTCCTGGCCATTTTTACATATTAGATTAACATATAAATCATTTTTCTTATGGTGCTGAGGTTAATATTCATTTTTAAAAAATGAAATCGCCATTACCAGTATTTTACGACTGAAACATCAGTTGTGGCTCATGATCGTATTTTTCAGAAAATATAAATACCATTCGTATTTATACGAATTAAGAAGAATCTTATTTTTTGACGTATTAGAACTAAAGCTACTTTTTCACATTTCAAAACAAACTATTCCTGAAAAATTGAAGACTTTACGATTAATTTCTTAAAAACGAGATCTTTTATTTCATAATATCTAAAAGATGGAAAATTTAATTACAAAAAAGCATACCAATTTACTAGGTTTAATAAAGTACTCTCTATAATTAGCTCGTATATAATGGAAACATTCATTTCAGTGTTTTTAAAAGTTCACGCTCATTCATCCATGTTCTGAAAAACAAAACTTAATTTTCACCAGAAAAATCACACCTTTTAACTTCACAAACCGAAGCATAATTATCTACTGCTAATAATTATGAAATGGGAAAACCAGTTACTATATAAAGCAGTCTCTCTCTCTCTCTCCAGAAAGATGCAGAAACAAAATCATCTTAGTCGTCTTTTGAGAGTTTACCGCGACGATGAATAAGTAGGATGAATAAGTACTATGAATAATTAGGGTGAATAAATACGATGAATAAGTAGGATGAATAAGTACTACGAATAATTAGGATGAATAGGTTTTGATGAATAAGTATTGTGATTAAGTAGGATGAATGGTGAATAAGTACGATGAATAAGTAGGATGAATAAATACGATAAGTAGGATGAATAAGTACTGTGAATAAGTACTATGAATAAGGAGGATGAATAGGTACGACGAATAATTACGATGAATAAGTACGATGAATAAATATAAGTACGATGAATAAATATAAATAGGACGAATAAGTACACTGAATGAATGCGATGAATAAGTACTGTGAATAAGGACGCAGGGGATCTCTATTGTTCTTCAAATGAATAGAATGACGTGATATGTTGAACAGACAAACAAATTATAATGGTGTCGTCAAGAATCGGAAATAAAATGAAATCCGCTTGCATTTACAAGATGACGCTTACTTCTCTGACTCTTCTGTATACACACACACACACACACACATATATATAATATATATATATATATATATATATATATATATATATATATATATATATATACAACCAGACCGTTAAATCTAATAACCAAGAACAAAAAACAAACACCATACAATTTTAAAAAACGAAATACATATAAATACAAAATCCTTTGTGCACTGGAAAAATGGTATATTCTTTGGTGCTTTCCATTAACTTTTATTTTCCCTTTTTTTTTACCGTCCAGACTGTATGTATGATAGGCCCAGCGCCAGTTTCAGTGTGTGTGTGTGTGTGTGCGCGTGTGCGTGAGTGTGTCTTTCCCTTAAAGGAAGGCTGCAGTTCAAGGGGTGGAACTTAAGCCTTCGTCGGCCTTACAGCCTAAAGCATTTCTTTTGAAGTCAGAATCGCTGTCTCCCTTTCAGAATCGCCCCCCCGGCCCCCACCCGCCCCTCCACCCTTCCCAACCTTCCGGTACAGGAACCAAGAACAAGGCACGTTGGATGCACCTCTGTATCAGACTATATTCACTCGTTTTACACTTCCTGCGGGACAGACATACGCAGAAATACACTAGAATACAAGAGTTTAAAATACGGTAAATTCGTTTTTGTGATTTAAGCGGGTCGGGTGCACTTCTGAAGCAGCGTATATCCACTAGTTTGACAATTCCTCCAGTGCAGAAATACACTGAAATACAAAGAAATACAGTAAAGTATGTAGATATACACTAAAATACACAGAAATACATGCGTTTTTATAAATACGGTATACGCGTTTTTATTTAGGATTCAAACTACCTCACTTTTTTTTTCTAGTTCTTGAAGAGTTCGTTTAAAGAACGCTGCGTTTGATGCACTTGAGATTCAAACTTGCTCACTCTTTCTTTACAGTTCGCGAAAGTTATATTCATACGACGCTGTTTTCGTTAAGTTTCAAAGCTGCTCTCTTCAGTAGTTTTAGTTTTAGATCATACGATCATAAGAGTTTCAAATTGACGGGACTGAAGCATTTCTGAGCCGAACTGATTCGAAGTGTATTCGAACAGTATTAGAACTGACTCGAACATTATTAGAACTGATTCGAACCGTATTTGAGCTGTCTTCGAAATGACTCGAACTGATTCGAATTGTCTTTGAGCAGTATTCGAACTGTCTTCGAAATTATTCGAACAGTATTCGAACTGATTTGAACTGTCTTCAAACAGTATTCGAAATAATTCGAACAGTATTCGAACTGTCTTCAAAATTGTTCAAACTGTATTCAAACTGATTGGAACTGTCTTTGAAATGATTTGAACTGTATTCGAACTGATTCGAATTGTCTTCGAACAGTATTCAAACTGTCTTTGAAATTATTCAAACAGCATTCAAACAGATTTGAGCTGTCTTCGAACAGTATTCGAAATAATTCGAACTGTCTTCGAAATGATTTGAACAGTATTTGAACTGTCTTCGAAATTATTTGAACTGTCTTCGAAATAATTCAAACTGTATTTGAACTGATTCGAATTGTCTTCAAACAGTATTCAAACTGTCTTCAAATGACTCGAACAGTATTCGAACTGATTCGAACTGTATTCGAACTGATTGGAACTGTCTTTGAAATGATTTGAACTGTATTCGAACTGATTCGAATTGTCTTTGAACAGTATTCAAACTGTCTTCGAAATTATTCAAACAGCATTCAAACAGATTTGAACTGTCTTCGAACAGTATTCAAAATAATTCTAACTGTCTTCGAAATGATTTGAACAGTATTCGAACTGTCTTCGAAATGATTTGAACAGTATTCGAACTGTCTTCGAAATGATTTGAACTGTCTTCGAAATGATTCAAACTGTATTTGAACTGATTCGAATTGTCTTCAAACAGTATTCAAACTGTCTTCGAAATGACTCGAACAGATTCAAACTGTCTTCGAACAGTATTCAAAATAATTCTAACAGCATTCGAACTGTCTTCGAAATGATTCGAACAGTATTCGAAATGATTCGAACTGTATTCAACTGATTTGAACTGTCTTCGAAATGATTCGAGCAGCATTCGAACTGTCTTCGAAATGGTTCGAGCTGTATTCAAATAAATCGAACTGTCTTCGAAATGGTTCGAACAGTATTCGAAGTGTCTTCGAACAGTATTCGAAATGATTTGAACTGATTCGAACAGACTCGAACAGTATTCAAACTGATCTGAACAGTATTCGAAACGATTCGAACAGTACTCGAATTGATTCGAACTGTCTTCGAAATGATCCGAACCGTACTCGAACAATATTCGAACTGATTTGAACAACATTCGTCCCGGTTACAATTTCTAAGGACAAGGAACAAGAAAGAGGCATTTGAAGTTTCGAAAATTTTCAGGCATTTCAAGTTTCGAATATCTTCGCTCAATTTGTTGCTATGGAAAATAAATAAACATATAGTGACAAGTAATAATTCAAATACAAATTTAACTTCCGATTCCGAAGTGAATCAAAGGTCTCTGAATTTCAAGTAGGCCTACACTGAGGTACACTTGAAAGCTTCAGATTCATATGCAACAACGCAATTATTTCAAATACCTTTCACTGTTCACTAAACGTGAGGAATTTTGGGAACAATGGGTCATAAGCTGTGACGCCAGCTACCCTAATAGAATGAGTTTAATACTACAATACAATACTGAGAGAGAGAGAGAGAGAGAGAGAGAGAGAGAGAGAGAGAGAGAGAGAGAGAGAGACAATTAACATTAAACAGAGTGGAATGAAACACTACTGAAAGAGGTCTAATTTCCACGAAGTGACAGAGAGAGAGAGAGAGAGAGAGAGAGAGAGAGAGAGAGAGAGAGAGAGAGAGAGAGATACAATTAACATTAAACAGAGTTAAATGAAACACTACTGAAGGAGGCCTCATTTCCACGAAGTGACAGAGAGAGAGAGAGAGAGAGAGAGAGAGAGAAGTATATACACACATATATATATATAAATATGTACATATATATATATATATATATATATATATATATATATATATATATATATATATATAGATATATATATATATATATATATATATATATATATATATATATATATATATATATATATATATATATATATATATATATATATATATATATATATATATATATATATATATATATATATATATATATATATATATATATATATATATATATATAGAGAGAGAGAGAGAGAGAGAGAGAGAGAGAGAGAGAGAGAGAGAGAGAGAGAGAGAGAGAGAGAGAGAGAGAGTATGTATATATATATATATATATATATATATATATATATATATATATATATATATATATAGGTATATATATATAGAGAGAGAGAGAGAGAGAGAGAGAGAGAGAGAGAGAGAGAGAGAGTGGGGGTCCGTTTTTAGGAAGAAACTATAACTCCGAATAAGCGCCGGTGAACTCGACACTAAGGGCCTCGTCCCTTTGGTACTCCTGAGGCTCATTGTTAGCCGTTTGCTTTGTAAAGGTTCTCTATGAAAAATTGGGGCTAAACAATAAGTGTGGGGAGGGGAGGGGGAGAGTGGGGAGGGAGAGGCCAGGCCAGATGTCTTTATTGCACCGACCGAGCGATGCGAATGGGAATGCCCCCTTGATTTCGAAATGTTTCGGCGTGAATCGGATATAAGCGACGTTGCAGGAACACCAACAACAATTTCGGCGATGGGAGAGAGAGAGAGAAGAAAGAGAGCAGGACCCTTTCGTTAGAAAGCTTGCTTCTGCGGACGAATGGTGGGGGTGGGGGGGTATTTTGAAGCCATTTCCTTTTATCGTCTTTACGGGTGCGCAGAACGAAGCTTTTTTATCTTTTTTTATTTATTTTTTAGGGGTAGATTAATAAAAAATTAAAAGGCCAAAAGGTCTTTTGAAATTTTTAGTCGGCAGATTAATAAATAAAAATTAAAAGGTCAAAAGTCTTACGATTATGTTTGCCTCTTCATTTCTGTTGTCGTGCGTCTGGAGTCGCAAAATTCGTTTAATGTAGAGAAATATGAATATTTTTTCTTAGGTCTGTAGGATGAAATTTTTTTCTTAGGTCTGTAGGATGGAATGTTTTTTCTTAGGTCGGTAGGATGGAATTTTTTTCTTAGGTCTGTAGGACGGAATTTTTTTCTTAGGTCTGTAGGATGGAATTTTTTTCTTAGGTACGTAGGATGGAATTTTTTTCTTAGGTATGTAGGATGGAATTTTTTCCTTAGGTCTGTAGGATGGAACGTTTTTCTTAGGTATGTAGGATGGAATTTTTTTCTTAGGTCTGTAGGACGGAATTTTTTTCTTAGGTCTGTAGGATGGAATTTTTTTCCTTAGGTCTGTAGGATGGAACGTTTTTCTTAGGTATGTAGGATGGAATTTTTTTCTTATGTCTGTAGGATGGAATTTTTTCTTAGGTCTGTAGGATGGAATTTTTTCTTAGGTTTGTGGGATGGAATTTTTGTCTTAGGTCTGTTGAATGGAATATTTTGTCTTAGGTCTGTAGGATGGAATTTTTTTCTTAGGTCTGTAGGATGGAATGTTTTTCTTAGGTTTGTAGGATGGAATTTTTTTATTAGGTCTGTAAGATGAAATTTTTTTCTTAGGTCTGTAGGATGAAATTTTTATTCTTAGGTCTGTAGGATAGAATTTTTTTTTTAAATTAGTTTACTGACAAAAAAAAAAAACGAACTTAATGAACAAAAATGTCAAAACAAAAACAGAGTGTATTTTTGTTTTGTTTAATACGAATACATTTAAGTACGCAACCTTAATATTTATCATGTAAATTGTAGCTGTCCAATACACAGTCATACATTAGTTAACTATGTATTTTTAAAATACCTGATAAAATAATCTCAATTTAGGATGATTAAGAAAAACTATTCTTAGAAGATGAATTAATGACAAAAATTCCATTGGTTAATACCATAACTATCGGAGTAACCATTTTTAACTATAAAACAAGTTAACAATGCGGCGCAATTGAGTTTTCTGTACATCATATAACCAAGGCCACAGAAAATAGATCTATCTTTCAGTGGTCTCGGTATAATGCTGTATGAGCCGTGGCCCATGAAACTTTAACCACGGGCCGGTGGTGGCCTGTCCTATACCGTTGCCAGACGCAGGATTGTGTCACTTTAACCTTCAGTAAAATAAAAACTACAGAGGCTAGAGGGCTGCAGTTCTGCATTTTTGGTGACTGGAGGGTGGACGGTCAACATACCAATTTGCAGCCCTCTAGCCTCAGTAGTTTTTAAGATCTGAGGGTAGACAGAAAAGTGTGGACAGAAAAAAGTGCGGACGGACAGACAAAGCAGGCACGATAGTTTTTTTTTTTTTTTTTTTTACAGAACACTTAAAAAAGATTACAATCTCTTAACAACAGCGTAATGATATAAACACTAAAAAATATGCAATTTGCAAACTTCAATTGCATTAGGAGACGAAGCGTTTTGGCACGTCAAGAAAGTATCAAAGAAGGATTTGAAATATGAATGAAAAACGGGAAAGGTTAATGAATACAGGAGGTGTTTAAGATATCAGGAGATCTACATGAGCGTAATGTAATAGACCTGATGTGGACTGTTCCCAGCTTAACATTCATGTGGCTGAAGAGAAATAACTGATGAGGGGAATTTAAATTGAATAAAGAAGTTTAACCGCAACTCACGTCAATAGTTTCAGCAGCATCTAAGCAGAAAGAATAATGAAGCGAGTAAAAAATGCGCCGAAGTCTCTTCGGCGCAATCGAGTTTTCTACCTACAGTAGAAAGGTACTCAGCAATTATGTGAAAATAAAACTGAGGAATAACTATTTTGTAGAATAAGATCACTTGACGGTTACCTACAGCAGAAGCCCACTCAGCAATTATGTAGAAATAAAACTGAGGAATAATTATTTTGTAGAATGAGATGACCCGACACTTACCTACAGCAGAAAGCCACTCACAGCAATTATGTAGAAATGAAACTGAGGAATAATTTTGTAGAATGAGATGACTTGACAGTTACCTACAGCAAAACCCATTCAGCAATTATGTAGAAATAAAAATTGATGAATAACTATTTTGTAGAATAAGATCGCTTGACAGTAACCTACAGCAGGAAGGTACTCAGCAACTATGCAGAAATAAAAATTGAGGAAAAACTGTTTTGTAGAAAGAGTAAGGGGCAGCATACACGTACTTACATCACACTGGTAGGGTTACAAAAAAATATAAGGGGACCAACCTGCGTTATTTACATGCTAGGACTTAATTCCTAATCTTGATGGTTGGAATCCTGCCACCTATTCCGAAAGCCAGAAAGCTTCTCTGACCTAGTTTCAGCATCAGCGTCACGAAAGGTCACAGAGTTGACCTTTAAAGTCGCCGCTTTGATGAATAAAAGGTATTCATCCAGAAAGGAAGATCTATAAGTGAGCAATCAGTATTGAAGTGAGGGAAATTCTTGCATATGGAGGACAGTTATTGATGTGTATATAAGATTTCAGATGCTTTGATCTGGGATGAAAGGAAAATAGGAAATATATTGGTTAAAAAGGGGAAAATAGATAAAAATTATTGGATAAAAAAGGACTTAAATTATATACAAAAAATTGCCATTAAAAAACTGTAGTAGATACATATATTTTATGCTGCACTTTAAATGTGAAAAAAGTAAAAAATCGCCAACAATCGAGTTTTCTGTACAGCGTGTATGGTATTTTCAGCCACGGCCCATGAAACTTTCAGGTGGTGGGATGTGCTGTTGGCACCTATAGCATTGCCAGACGCACGATCATGACCAACTTTAACCTTAAATAAAATAAAAACTACTGAGGCTAGAGGGCTGCAATTTGGCACGTTTGATGATTGGAGGGTGGATGATCAACATACTAATTTGCAGCCCTCTAGCCACAGTAGCTTTTAAGATCAGAGGGTGGACAGAAAAAGTGATTGACGGACAGACAAATAGCCATCTCAGTAGTTCTTTTACAGAAGACTAGAACTAAAATATCTGAATTTTAAAGTAATCTGTTGACACCTCATACAATGCTTTCATTCGTTCAGAAAACAATAAAGTAGAGAAAAATGATTTTTGCAATAAAATTACTCACGACTAACAACAACAGTAACATTTAATTTCTACACAAAAAAGAGTATGTGTCATTAAAACACCGGACTCGTTAAAATAAAAAACCAAAATAATGATGATAAAACGTCCCTTCATTAATCCCATGAAAAGAAACATAATTCTGAAAGATAAAAAGATTATGAATTATGAAAATTAAACATTATCACTATTTTATATAAGTCGTAACACTAAGGCAAAGGGGGGGGGGAGGTGGGGATGTGAGTCTCAATGGGGAACGGTGTCCCCGCTCCCCCTCACCACTTCAGTCAAGAGAGATCCTGAGTTTTAGGTTATGTTAGAATATGTTTTAGGTTAGGTTAGGATACGTTTTAGGCTGAGTTAGAATATGATTCAGGTTAGGTTAGAATATGCTATAAGTTAGGTCAGAATATGTTTTAGGTTAGGTTAGAATATGTTTTAGGTTTTAGGTTAGGATATGTTTTTAGGTTAGGCTAGAATGTGTTTTAGATTAGGTTAGAATATGTTTTATGTTAGGTTAGATTATGTTTTTAGGTTCGGTTAGAATATGTTTTTAGGTTTTAGGATAGGTTTGAATATGTTTTAGGTTAGGTTAGAATATGTTTTTGGGTTAGGTTTGAATATGTTTTAGGTTGGGTTAGAATATGTTTTTAGGTTAGGTCAGAATATGTTTTGGGTTGGGTTAGAATTTGTTTTTACGTTAGTTTGAATATTTTTTAGGTTAGGTTAGAATATGTTTTTAGGTTAGGTCACAATATGTTTTGGAGGTTAGAATATATTTTTAGGTTAGGTTAGAATATGTTTTAGGTTAGGTTAGATTATGTTTTTAGGTTAGGTTAGAATAAGTTTTTAGGTTAGGTTAGAATATGTTTTTAGGTTTTAGGATAGGTTTGAATATGTTTTATGTTAGGTTAGAATATGTTTTTAGGTTTTAGGTTAGGTTTGAATATGTTTTAGGTTAGGTTAGAATGTGTTTTTAGGTTAGGTTAGAATATGTTTTAGGTTAGGTTAGATTATATTTTTAGGTTAGGTTAGAATATGTTTTTAGGTTAGGTTAGGATATGTTTTTAGGTTTTAGGATAGGTTTGAATATGTTTTAAATTAGTTAAGAGTATGTTTTTAGGTTTTAGGTTAGGTTTGAATATGTTTTAGGTTAGGTTAGAATATGTTTTTAGGTTAGATCTGAACATATTTTAGGTTAGGTTAGACTATGTTTTAGATTAGGTTAGAATATGTTTTTAGGTTAGGTTAGAATATGTTTTTAGGTTTTAGGGTTTTGAATATGTTTTAGGTTAGGTTAGAATATTTTTCGGTTTTAGGTTAGGCTTGAATATGTTTTTAGGTTAGGTCTGAACATGTTTTAAGTTAGGTCAGAATATGTTTTAGGTTAGGTTAGAATATATTTTTAGGTTAGGTTAGAATATGTTTTTTAGGTTTTAGGGTAGGTTTGAATATGTTTTAGGTTAGGTTAGAATATGCTTTTAGGTTAGGTTTGAATATGTATTAGGTTAGGTTAGAATATGTTTTTAGGTTAGGTCTGAACATGTTTTAAGTTAGGTCTGAATATGTTTTAGGTTAGGTTAGAATATGTTTTAGCGGTATTTCAGTATTATTTTGGTGTTTTTCCGGTAGTAATTGAGAGAGGAATTTTTGTTGTCTTACCGCTCGGGTAAAACAGCAACATCCGACTTCAACAATGAAACATGATTCTCGAGAATGAGATTCTAGTTTCAACAAATTTATCATAGATGGACATTTACAGAGAGAGATAGAGACGAATTCAATGGCAAAATCAATACCCAATTAGCCTCCACATGCCTCTCTCTCTCTCTCTCTCTCTCTCACACATAAATACACACAAATAGGATGATGCCTCAGAATCATACTTGAATTTTCATCTTAGGTGTAAGATTTCTCTCTCTCTCTC
>NC_089741.1:27586973-27616973 GCF_040412425.1 Macrobrachium rosenbergii
TCAGTTGGTCCAGAGTCGCAACAAGCTGCAGAAGTCAATTTCTACCCGGCGCACTGCCGATATTTCCAAGCGCGGAATTTAGGTCTACGAGGGAGGAAGGTCAGGAGCGGAAATCTTTTGCTTTTGAGTGTTCAAGCAATTTTTTCTTATTTTTAGGTGTTTACGATGCTTTTTAAACCTTCGAAGGTTTAGCTAAGTTGTCGATGGTTCCCAGGCTTCTACAGGTATCTGCTTCTTAAGCCAGTGTCAAATAAGTTGGAATTAAATAAAAAAATAAATATTCAGTCGACTCCAATCCACGTGATTTTAGTTTTCTGTAAAAGAAAGCACTGAGATGGCTATTTGTTCGCCCGTCCGCACTTTTTCTGTCCTACTGAGCCTAGAGGGCTGCAAATTGGTATGTTGATCATCCAACCTCCAATCACCAAACGTACCAAATTGCAGCCCTCTAGCCTCAGTAGTTTTTATTTTATTTAAGGTTAAGTTCAGCCATGGATCGTGCGTCTGGCAGCGCTCTCCGGAGGCGTCGCCGACGCACCTGCACTTGACCCCATCTGGGGAGCAACTGAGCCCTGCCCGGTCGTAGCTGAGAGTTTCATACACCATTATACGCTGAATAGTAAACTCGATTGCGCCGAAGAAACTTTGACGCATTTTTTACTTGTTTCTTATTGTAAACGCAATTTGGGATAATGTTGCATATTGACATCGACGACTGGTTGAACAGTTGCTGTTTAGACGGAGCAAAACCTACAACCTTATTTGGTTCATGAATGAAAGAATTTGCATACAAATAATTTGTTTGCAAGCGTATAAGTAATACGAGGATACTTGAGGATACTTGAAGACAATGTAATGTCCACACTTAACCTTTCCATTGAGAATCGACATTAGCAAGATTTTATATACATACATATATATATATATATATATATATATATATATATATATATATATATATATATATATATATATATATATATATATATATATATATATATATATATATATATATAAAGGCATTTATATTAATTTTTATTTTGTCTGTGATCTACATAAAACAGTCCCAGTTGTTTAGAGAAGTTTCCAGTTGGTGTTCAGTGAGTTTTTAAAATCTGTCCTCGAACTAAACAGAGTTTGTTTAACTAAAACAACTTCTCGGTCAGTCTGTGCAATCATGTTTTTTAATCTCTGTCTTTCAGCTGATGATATCCAGTCGGTCTGGTTCTGAGGAAGACCTCTCTCTCTCTCTCTGTGCCTATCCATCCATTTGCTACCCTCAATCAGCCTCGACATTCCTATCCATCAGTATTTCATTGCCATCGCTGGAGCGGTTTAATAACAAAAGTTTCCAATGACTTCTCTCTCTCTCTCTCTCTCTCTCTCTCTCTCTCTCTCTCTCTCTCTCTCTCGAACTGACCAACCAACCAACTCGACCTTCCTCTAATCCCAACTTTTCCCGATTCTCCAACTTCCCTTCAACTCATAATCCCAGAGTCAGGCCCGGGACTTCTGTGCTCCTCCCCTGACTCAGGAGGGGGAAGGGGGGAGAAGGAGGAGGACATCCCCTACCACCGGAGGGGAGGGGGAGGGGGAAGAGGACATCCCCTACCTCCAGAGGGGGAAAGGGAGGAGGAAGAGGACCTCCCCTACCACCGGAGGGGAGGTGGGAACAGGAGGGGAGGAGGAGGAGGAGGAGGAGGAGGAGGAGGAGGAGGACGAGGACCTCCCCTACCACCGCAGGGAGAGGAGGAAGAGGACATCCCCTATCACAGGAGGGGGAAAGGGAGGAGGAAGAGGACCTCCCCTACCACAGGAGGGGAGGTGGTACACGGAGAAGAGGAGGAGGAGGAGGAGGAAGAGGGGGAGGGGTTGTAAGGATGGCGACTTTTAATCCTCGATTCTTTGACCCAACGCGATAAGGAACCAATGGCAAATCGGGACGAGAGCCCGATCTTGTATTTCATTGGTCGACATGACCAACCACTCGCTAAGTTATCCTTCGGAGGTTTTTGTTGAGAGAGAGAGAGAGAGGAGGGGGGTTGGGGGGGAGAAGGAATGGCTTTTCTTTGATTTCATTCTTTCTCCATTCGATATCTTTCGCTCCAGAACTTATATTATTGGTTCGTCCATACTGTCCGGACAAAAAATACTCACCAAAATACTCGTATATGAAGTGAAGTATATATATATATATATATATATATATATATATATATATATATATATATACATATATATATATATATATATATATATATATATATATATATATATATATATATATATATATATATATATATATATATATATATATATATAGAGAGAGAGAGAGAGAGAGAGAGAGAGAGAGAGAGAGAGAGAGATGTCTTTCTTTTTAAAGTTGCAATGATACGGACGGCTTTGTAGTAAGGCGGATTTGGCATTAGAGGTTTCAGTAATTATTAGACAGAGGAAGATATGGACAAACACACACACGCACATATATATTCATTATGATAACGAGATATTATTTCTCTCTCTCTCTCTTTCCCCTAATAAATATCAGCAAACGTGTGTACGTTACTTAATAGTTACGCATGTTCTGTAATGAATTAAACACAAAACCAGTATGTCGATTTTCAAGCAAAAGAAACTTCTAAACTTGATAAATGCTGATTGTTCTGCTTCAGTTATATATATATATATATATATATATATATATATATATATATATATATATATATAACTGAAGCAGAACAATCAACATTTATCAAGTTTTAGAAGATACTCAAGATTTAAAAGAAGTGGGAGGGAGATTGAATTGAATGATAATTATATATATATATATATAATTATATATATATATATATATATATATATATATATATATATATATATATATATATACATACATACATACACGTACACACACAAACACACACACATACATATATATACATACTTAAAATTGAGCGATCATATTTATCCAGACGTGCATTTTCAATTACCTCTAAGCCTCCTGACTTTCTCTTCACACTTTCAGGATCCTTTTGACACTGAAAGCCTCGACTCCTTTGGGGGAAATAGAATTGTGAAATGAATATGTAACGAAAATAGGAAACAATACAGAAACATAACTAAAAGTTTTTTACTTGTTAAATATATCTGCACAGTGAGAGACTCTATCTATAAGTGCTCGAAAGGGGGTTACCTAGAGAGAGAGAGAGAGAGAGAGAGAGAGAGAGAGAGAGAGAGAGAGAGAGAGAGAGAGAGAGCATATTGCATACAGAACTGACACACAAAATGTCTGTGTAGGAGTATACATGTATACATACAAGAGAGAGAGAGAGAGAGAGAGAGAGAGAGAGAGAGAGAGAGAGAGAGCATTTATATCTTGCAGAGCTCGCACTGCAACTTCAAGGTCATCAACTGACTGAGAGAGAGAGAGAGAGAGAGAGAGAGAGAGAGAGAGAGAGAGATACAATTAACATTAACAGAGTGGAATGAAACACTACTGAAAGAGGTCTAATTTCCACAAGTGACAGAAAGAGAGAGAGAGAGAGAGAGAGATTTATATCTTGCAAACTAGCACTGCAGCTTCCAAAGGTCATCGATACTGAGAGAGAGAGAGAGAGAGAGAGAGAGAGAGAGAGAGAGAGATACAATTAACATTAAACAGAGTGGAATGAAACACTACTGAAAGAGGTCTAATTTCCACGAAGTGACAGAGAGAGAGAGAGAGAGAGAGAGATTTATATCTTGCAAACTAGCACTGCAGCTTCCAAAGGTCATTACTGAGAGAGAAGAGAGAGAGATCGATACTGAGAGAGAGAGAGAGAGAGAGAGAGAGCTTCAAAATATTTACGATTTGATTAAAACGAGGTCCAATAAATATATGAGACCCTAGACCAGTGAAAGTATAAGAAAAAAGAAAACTAAAAAAAACACACGACAAAATAAGAGGAAGAAGAAGAAGAAGAAGAAGAAGAAGAAGAAGAACAACAACAACAACAACAACAACAACAAAGGAAGGGTAAAACAAAAAAAACAAAAAAAAAAGAGGGAGCAACTAATGGCAATATTGGAAACGCAGCAATTACGACTGGCCATTTCACGGAAGTCCTTAAGTAAGCCAATTAAGAGATAGGAAGGGGGAAGGAGATAAGTCGAGAATAACCACCGCCCAGGCCAATATTGATGACGTAATAAACGAGATAATAAATGAGATAATACGGGTAAGAGACCAAATGAAGTGAGACCGAGTCCGAGTGACAATAACTCAGAGGGGAGACGAATAACTTGAATGGAATGGGAGAGAAACGTAAGGGGAGGAGGAGGAGGGGAGAGAGAGAGAGAGAGAGAGAGAGAGAGAGAGAGAGAGAGAGAGAGAGAGAGACTCATTTGTATATTGCAAACTAGCACTGCAACTTCCAAGATCATCGATGAGAGAGAGAGAGAGAGAGAGAGAGAGAGAGAGAGAGAGAGAGAGAGAGAGAGAGAACATATACGCATGTGAACTGACACACACAAAATATCTGTATAGGAGTATACCTGTATACACAGAGAGAGAGAGAGAGAGAGAGAGAGAGAGAGAGAGAGAGAGAGAGAGAGAGAGAGAGAATATACACATACACATATGAACTGACACACAAAATGTCTGTATAGGAGTATACCTGTATACACACGAGAGAGAGAGAGAGAGAGAGAGAGAGAGAGAGAGAGAGAGAGAGCTCTGAGAATGACTGAAATGACCCGTCGGATTTCCTATCCCACAAACCACTGTTCACAGCTCTGTCTTTAAAAGCCTTCAAAAGCCGAGGATCACACGACCACCCTTAAGATCCAGAGGCGAAAATTCCACTCTCGTAACATCATTAATTTCACTAATGAAGGAACAGAGTAATTAATGAACTATTATCTGAGGCTAATGGATTGCGGTGATATTAGAACGGGGAATTTAAAAGAAAAAAAAAAAGATATAAGGTGTCACGTATACACGACAACAGATGTATAATAAGAGGCGTTTCCAATCATTCACATGAGTGAATAGATAATGTGGTCATGAGACCTAAATAATACTGGTACTGTAAGACATGTGCTGTACACTAATGCAATAACTCAATTGATTTCAAAGTCGGCACCAGTGTGGTCTATACTTTATGAAAGAGGCACCATGTTGCCCTAAAATGGAAAACTGCACTATTTGCAAAAGTTGAGAAATTGAGATATGCTACCTACTGGGCTCGTGAAACACTAATACACAAGTTACTGCAGTTTCAGAGTGATTCTTCAATGCTTTCCACGAGTATCTAGGGGGTCCTATTTGTAGTATCTGCAAAATCAGCAGTAAGGCAAGGGGGTATCTACCATTTTTCTGTTTTGTACTTTTGCAGATACTGCAGTCTTCCATTTTAGGGCAGAGTAGATGTGTACACAAAGGTTTTACAAAATTCATGAGATGACATTCCAGCCTAATGTTCCTCATAATTTTGGCCTCTCGTGATTATACTTTTATTCAGTTTTATGCTAAAGAAATTTTATTAATTCTTTTTATATCTTTATGAGTTTCTTCTTCTTTTGGAATGGCAGAAATGTTTCTCCTTGGCTTTCTCTTAGTACTCAACACCACTGAAATATCTATTGAACAAATGGCCAGTTTTCAGAAAGAAATAATTATTATTGCAACATATCACACGCGTACACGCGCACGCACACACATTCGAAAAATAAGCCACACGTCAGAAACTTTATTGGTGCACAAATGGCTAAGTTCGCCTTTCACCTTTAAAACTGAACGAACTTTCAGGACCTTTCTTTCTGAGGCCTCTGCCAATCTGCAGCTCTTTCTTTCTGAGACCTCTGCCAATCTACAGCTCTTTCTTTCTGAGACCTCTGCCAATCTACAGTCCTCTCTTTCTTTCTGAGATCTCTGCCAGTCTACAGCTCTTTCTTTCTGAGACCTCTGCCAATCTACAGTCCTTTCTTTCTTTTTGAGATCTCTGCCAATCTACAGCTCTTTCTTTCTGAGACCTCTGCCAGTCTAGTCTTTCTTTCTTTCTGAGACCTCTGCCAATCTACACCTCTTTCCTTCTGAGACCTATGCTAATTTACAGCTTTCTTTCTTTTTGAGACCTCTGCCAATCTACAGCTCTTTCCTTCTGAGACCTGTGCCAATCTACAGCTTTTTCCTTCTGAGACCTCTGCCAATCTACAGTTCTTTCTTTCTAAGACCTCTGCGAATCTACAGCTCTTTATTTCTGAGACCTCTGCCAATCTACAGTTTTTTCTTTCGGAGACCTCTGCCATTCTACAGCTCTTTCCTTCTGAGACCTCTGCCATTCTACAGCTCTTTCCTTCTGAGACCTCTGCCATTCTACAGCTCTTTCCTTCTGAGACCTCTGCCAATCTACAGCTCTTTATTTCTGAGACCTCTGCCAATCTACAGTTCTTTCTTTTTGAGACCTCTGCCAATCTACAGCTCTTTCTTTCTGAGACCTCTGCCAATCTACAGTTCTTTCTTTCTGAGACCTCTACCAATCTACAGCTCTTTCCTTCTGAGACCTCTGCCAACCTACAGCTCTGTAACATCAGGACTCTTTGACCAAACACAACCTTCTATGTTTCAATTCATCTTGCCAGTCTTTCAATAAAACTTCTTTTTTTTTTAATTTTCAATTCTGACCAGATGGTCTGTCTTACTCTAATCACAGCTTCTGATGCTTGATTAAGTTTCTGCAAGCCACCTGCTTCATTTCTTGCCTTATCTCCACATTTCCATAATAGTAACTTTGAGACACTGAAACTTATAATGATCCATCTACTCAGAATATCTGTAAGTCGCCTGCTGCCACCTACAACTCCATTATCCGTTACATTTTCATTCACTATCTAACTTTTATCTGCCTAAAAAGTAAGTATCCTCGTCTGCTACCTAGCGAATGAGCTCTAAAAATATTAAATGAACTTTCGAAATGAAATATCAAATGAAAAAGATGAAATTCGCAATTGATGTACTAAGTGTATTACTCTCACCCGCCAGGGACATAATCAGGTTTATTTAGTCAAAGACAGCCGTACTGCACAGCATAAACCAACTTAGAAAACTCCACGCGAGAAGAGAGAGAGAGAGAGAGAGAGAGAGAGAGAGAGAGAGAGAGAGAGAGAGAGAGAGAGAGAGAGAGAGAGAGAGAGAGATAAAATTTAGAACGTATATCACATGATGGATAGTGCTGCCTTTGCGGAGATTTTAGATGTAAAGAGGAATATTAACGGTGTAAATTTCACCATGACCACAAAACGCATGCACTCGTTTTCTAACAAATTCATCTCCAACCGTTATTGAAGCATCTTACTTGATGCATAAGAATATAACTTCTTTATAATAGAAGAAACAAGCCTTCCGTTATATCAGATTTGTTCTCAAAAGACTCATCTTTAATTTGTATTTAACGTTTTTGACTTACGAAAATCATCACGAAAATCATTCGGCAAGAACGAGCACCCACCTCATATCTCCTCAGCTCACACGATGTTTACGCAGCCATGTCTGCAATGGCGGAGATTATTCTGCGACTAATTGATGACATCTCATCAGACAAATCCTAATAGTCTTGCGTAATCCAGGTGCGCTAATCCTCCCTCGCGAGGGGGGATTTACTCCCTGAATATCCAATCATCTTGGGAGAGCCAGATCACACTTGAAGTAACGAAGGCATGGGAGCGGTTGATGGCGTTCGTGCTCCCTTGCTGTAACGGTACTTTGGGTAGGATTTGTTATTCAAATATATTTCTGTTAGTGTTTTAATTATTTTTTTTACTGCAGTTAGGTATAATTTTTATCAGCAGTTACGATTGGATTTATTGTTCAAATATATTTCTGACAATATTTTATTTTTTTTACTGCAGTTAGGTATAATTTTTGTCTGCAGTTACAGTAGGCTTTATTGTTCAAATATATTTCTGTCAATATTTTATTTTTTTTCACTGCAGTTAGGTATAATTTTTATCAGCAGTTACGGTAGGCTTTATTGTTCAAATATATTTCTGTTAATATTTTATTTTTCAGTTAGGTATAATTTTTTTTCAGCAGTTACGGTAGGATTTATTGTTCTGTCAATATTTTATTTTCTTTTGCTGCAGTTAGGTACAATTTTTATCAGCAGTTACGATACGATCTATTGTTCAATTATATTTCTGTCAATATTTTATTTTATTTTACTGTCGTCAGGCATAATTTCTATCATCGTCCATACTGAGCATATACCTATAATGACCAAACAATACGGTCTTCAGTTTGCAAAGAAATTATACACAGGAAAAGAAGAAAAAAAAAAAAAACACTGGATACTGGAAATGACGACCTAAAATTTGGGGGGCTCAAATCTTTGGATACTTAAAATAACCTAAAATTTGGGGTTCGATGTCTGAATGTATGAGATCATAACCTAAAATTTAGGGGTCAAAGCCCCTAAATCTTTGGATGCTTGAAATACCTAAAAGTTTGGGGTTCCTAAAAGTGCCCTGTATTATAAAATAACCTAAAATTTAGGGGGCCTAAAATCTTTGGATGCTTGAAATAACCTTAAATTTTGGGGTTCGATGTCTGTACGTATGCAAAGATAACCTAAAATTTTGGCGTCTGAAGCCTCTGGATATTGAATATGATGTTTTATAATGCAGGATCCTAAGGCTTTGCCTAATGGAAATGAAATTAAAATTCAGAAGTCTTAAGTTTTCGGGTATTGAAAAGGATGTCATGATTCAGACCTTAGGAGCATAAACTCTTTGGGAATGCTGGTCTAAAACTTGAGAATATGAAGCCTTTGGCTACTAAAATTGGTGTCCTAAAATTTGGGAGTCTAAATCCTTTGGATATTTCAAATATCCAAAAATCTAGGAATATGAAGCCTTTAGATAATATTTTTTATTTTTCCGAGTGAACAGCTTACGAGTAACCAAATTATTATTATTATTTCAGAAGATGAAGCCTATTCACATGGAACAAGCACACCAAAGGGGGCACTGACTTGAAATTCAAGCTTCCAAAGAATGTTGGTTTCAACCTCCCACAGCAGACCCCACACAGCAGCAGTAACTGATCATGTGACAAAGCCAGTGATTTTTCATCGCGCTGGGGAGACGAGAACCGGCGACATCTGGTGGCATGCCACGACACTAACCACTATACCAGCGGAACAGTAAATACTTTTTTTTTTTTTTTTTTTTAGCCCAGGCCGAAAAAACCGACAAAAACGGCGGGGGTGAAGAAAGAATGGTTAGGCCTAAGCACGAAAACGTCACAGGCTCCTATAGTAAAGGTCACAAGAATCAAGAAAACAGAAGCAAGAAGCGAATACCGAAGTTTATCGACAGATGGAAAAGGAACACACTGAACATCCGTCAAGAAAACACCACAGGCTCCTGTAGTAAAGGTCACAAGAATCAAGAAAACAGAAGCAAGGAGCGAATACCGAAGTTTATCGACAGATGGAAAAGGAACACACTGATGATCCGCCAACTGCACTCCAAAATTCTCCGCTTTCCAGCTACAATACAGGTTGACTTGCGTCACAAATCCCATCACTTCTACATTACCATAACAACAAGAAGCTGAGTTATCACCCCATTTCACAACAGACACAGCCACTCCTACACACATACTCTCCCACAAACACCCACACACGCGCGCGCGCGCACAGCTTCATAATCACGAGGTGGTGGCTATTTCCGATCAATATAATGGGACTGGTTTGCTGAAGTTGAGATAAGCACGGTCGAGTATTAATAGCTGTGGCTTCAACTGCTTGGCTGCCACGTGATCTTGGCATAGTGTAAGTTGCTGGAATCAGTCTGGGCATCAATATTCCAAATTCCTAATTGTCTCAGGTTCTCAAATCATCGTTCTGAGAGAATAACAAGTCTGTTTTTGATGGGATATCCTTATCTTATTTGCCTTGACGAGATGACGACTCTTATTATTACCTTGATGAGATGACAACTCTCTTATTATTACCTTGATGAGATGACAACTCTCTTATTATTACCTTGATGAGATGACAACTCTCTTATTATTACCTTGATGAGATGACAACTCTCTTATTATTACCTTGATGAGATGACCCATTTATCAATTACCTTGATGGCATGTCTTTTTTATGAGATGAGCCGTATCTTATTTATCTTAATGAGATTGGTTCGTCTGTTATTTACCTTGATGAGATGACCACTCTTTTATTTACCTGTATAAGATAACCAATCTACCAGTCAACTTGATGAGATTATCTACACTTTCTTTATCTAGATGACAAGATAAAGAAACATCTTTTGTTTATTTTGATGAGATGACCCATCTATTACTGACCTTGATGAGGTGACCCCTCCATTACTGACCTTATGAGATGACCCATCTATTACTGACCTTGATGAGGTGACCCCTCCATTACTGACCTTATGAGATGACCCATCTATTACTGACCTTGATGAGGTGACCCATCCATTACTGACCTTGATGAGATGACCCATCTATTACTGACCCTGATGAGGTGACCCACCCATTACTGACCTTGATGAGATGACCCATCTATTACTGACCTTGATGAGATGATCCGTCTATTACTGACCTTGATGAGATGACCCGTCTATCACTGACCTTGATGAGATGACCTATTTATTATTGACCTTGATGAGATGACCTATCTATTACTGACCTTGAGATGAACCATCTATTACTTCACCTTGATGAAAAGTTAAGTATACCTTAGTTTTACCAGACCACTGAGGAGCTGATTAACAGCTCTCCTAGGGCTGGTCCGAAGGATTAGACTTATTTTACTTTTACGTGGCTAAGAACCAATTGGTCACTTAGTAACGGGACCTACAGTTTATTGTGGAATCCGAACCACATTATAGCGAGAAATGAATTTTTATCACCAGAAATAAATTCCTTTAACTCTTCGTCAGCCGGGCCGGGGAATTGAACTCCGACCCATCGAGTGACAGTCCGAAGCTCTACCGACTCACCCAACGAAGGGCTTGGTGAGATGACCCATCTACTACTGACGTTGATGAGATGACCCATCCATTACTAACCTTGATGAGATGACCTATCTATTCCTGACCTTGAGATGAACCATCTATTACTTGACCTTGATGAGATGACTCATCTATTACTGACCTTGATGAGATGACCCATCTATTACTGACCTTGATGAGATGACCTATCTATTACTGACCTTGAGATGAACCATCTATTACTTGACCTTGATGAGATGACCCATCGATTATTGACCTTGATGAGATGACCCATCTATTACTGACCTTGATGAGATGACCTATCTATTATTGACCTTGATGAGATGACCTATCTATTACTGACCTTGAGATGAACCATCTATTACTTGACCTTGATGAGATGACCCATCGATTACTGACCTTGATGAGATGACCAATCTCTTATTTACCGAAATATCCTTGGAGGAATTCCATGCGGCACCTTAACGGTGCAACAAAAACAACAACTACAATCGTTCCAATGCCAAGGCGAAAGAACGCACAGAGTGTGGGAGAGGAGGACTTTTGAAGTTTTTCTTTTCTCTCTTCTGAAGGACAAGCACCGGAATTAGCAATCGCCGTCATTAATGAATCATAACAAGTTTGAGGGGTGACGGGAATGTCGGAGGAGGAGGAGGAGGAGGAGGAGGAGGAAAAATAAAGGAGGAAGAAGGAGGGAGGGAGGGCCCGGGAGAGGAAGAGAGGTTGAGGTTTGCGGGCGGCAAAGGAAATTGGAAATTACGCTCTCTCAATGGATCGGAGTGGTGTGTGGGTAGGACCTCGGGATTGAGTGGTCAAGGGGAATAGGAGGAGGAGGAGGAGAAATAAGAGTAGGAGGAGGAGGAGGAGGATGGATGAGGATGAGGAGGAGGAAGAGGAGAGGGAAGGGGAGAAATAGGAGGAGGAGGAGGAGGAGGAGAAATAAGAGGCGGAGGATGAGGAGGGGAGGAGAAAGAGGAGAGGGAAGGGGAGAAATAGGAGGAGGAGGAGGAGGAGGAGAAATAAGAGGCGGAGGATGAGGAGGAGGAGGAGGAGGACGATGAGGAGAGGGAAGGGGAGAAATTGGAGGAGGAGGAGGAAGAGGAGGAGGAGAAAGACGAGAGGGAAGGGGAGAAATAGGAGGAGGAGGAGGAGGAGGAGGAGGAGGGGAGGGGAGAGGAAATAGGAGGAGGAGGAGGAGGAGGAGGAGGAGGAGGAGGAGGAGGAGGAGGAGGAGGAGGAGGAGGAGGCTGTAGTGGACGCCTACCATTGGTCAAAATAAGCCCTTGTGTGTGGGAGTTCTGGAGATTGGGGGGGTGACAGGACCATCTGGAATGGGGTTTGGGGAATGGTTGTCAGGTTGAACAGGGCGATTACCGTGTCTGTGATAAAGTGCTAAAGGAAGAGGAGAGAAAACCGGTGATAATGGGAGATAACAGATAGACGTGAAAGCATGAATGGGAGGTTAATCTGAGACAACGTGAGGAGAAAAAAGTTTACGTGAACTATCTAAACATATGCCAATATTGAAAGTAATAATAAGCATAATTGTTATGATGAAAATTAAAAATTAATGGTTAATTTTAGGGCCAAGAAATTCAATTCTATAGATCTCAATAACGAGAATGAAGGTGATTTCTGAAAAGCCTAATCACGAGAATTATGCTAAAGATAAGTTCGTGCATGCTGAAAGAAATGGTAAAGCACATAAAACAGAAAACAGAGAGAGAGAGAGAGAGAGAGAGAGAGAGAGAGAGAGAGAGAGAGAGAGAGAGAGATTTGCTTCGAAACCCATATGAGAAAAGAAGGGACTTTTATCATTTTAAGAACTCCCTGGATAAACCTAGATAATCTTTCTTCATGCTGCTCTTGGCCCTAGTTAAAATCTCTCTCTCTCTCTCTCTCTCTCTCTCTCTCTCTCTCTCTCTCTCTCTCTCTCTTCCTTCCTCCTGCAAGACGGAGTACACAAACATGTTTTAATTTTTCTTCAAAAAAAAGGTAAAAAAAAGTCTTCTCTTTTCCTCTCTCTTCCAAAACAGGTTTCTTAAACTTAACCTCCATTTTTCCTACGGCGAGACATCTACATCTTTCTTTTACCCCCGCCCCCTTCTATAAGGGAGGAGGGAAGAGAAAAAAAATCTTGCTTCCTCTTTCTCCTTGTTAAAAAGGGGGGCTTTTTAGAAAGGTAGCTTTCCTTTTTTCACCCCTTTCAAGAAAGGGGTTCGAGAAATGTATTTCTATTTTTCTACAGGAGAGACCCAGAGATATCTCTTCCACTTCTAGAAATATGTCTTCCCTTTCTCTCACTTTCCAAAGAGAAGGGTCCAGGGAAATATCTTTCTTCCTCCTCCTCCTCTCCATTTCTTCCAGAAATACATCTATCTTCCCTTTCTCTCACTTTCCAAGAGATGGGTCCAGGGAGATATCTCTCTTCCTCCTTCTCCCTGAAAAGGAGAGAAATAAAAATCTTCCCTCACTTTTCAGAAGGGAAAAAAATCTATCTTCTTCTCCTCTTCCTCCTGGAAAAGGAAGTGTACCTTTCTCTCCTTTTTCTCCAAGAGAAATATATCTTCCTTTTTCTTCCTTCGAAAAGGGGAAATAATCTTCCTTTTTCTTCCTTCAAAGGCGAGAAACGTAAATTTATTTCTCTCTTCTCCCTCTAAATGAGAAACATATATCTTTCCTCCCTCTAAATGAGAAAAATATATCTTTCCTCCCTCCAACCCACAAGAAAGATTCAGATTTGAGAGAGAGAGAGAGAGAGAGAGAGAGAGAGAGAGAGAGAGAGAGAGAGAGAGAGAGAGAGAGAGAGAGAGAGAGAGAGAGAGAGGCAAAAAAATAGTTAACATGTCCCTTTATCTATCGTCCCTATTCTTTGCGGTTGAAGAACATTTACGGTTATAGAGAGAGAGAGAGAGAGAGAGAGAGAGAGAGAGAGAGAGAGAGAGAGAGAGAGAGAGAGAGAGTTAACCTTCCCCTTTATCTATCGTCTCTATTCTTTGCGGTGGAACAGCATTTACGGTTATGGAAGTCCGCGAGATGGAGGAAATCCGAGATAACAGCCGGTGCTTTCACAGTCGCAGTTTACAGCTGTTTTAGAACGGCCGGGGTATGGGGGTGGTGGGGGTAGGGGAGGGTAAGGGAAAGGGATTGCATTTCGGCGATAGCGGTTTATTAGGCCGTTCGAGGTCACAGTCGGGGGTCATTAGGGGCCCCGAGTTATTATACCTGGAATGCAACAAAAGGTGTTTGAGTTAGCCCTCTCTTTTCCCCTTAACTCTGCTTTACAACTCATTTCCAGCTTGTTACGTTATCCCCCCCTCCCCCATTTCCCCTCCCCACCTACACTACATCCACCACCCCCACCCCATCTAGTTCTGCACCCCGTTTATACCTGGTTTCAGAGTTTGTGTTTCGTCCTCATGGCTTCCTGGTTACCGTGGGACGCCGTATCTGCTTATTTTTCCTGGGCGAGTGGTAATGATTTCCATCAGTTTACAAACATTGCAACATTGCTACAATGCAATGCAATGCAACAATGGCAGTAACATAATGAATAGTGACTTCCTGGTTATCGTGGGACGCCATATCTGTTTATTCTTCCTGTGAGAGTGTTAATGATTTCCATCAATGTACAAACATTGCAACATTGGTACAATGCAATGCAATGTAACAATGACAGTACTATAATAATACATGTCCCCCCAAAAGGGTTTTCCAAATACAGGCAGCTAGAATCGTCATCCTCTCGTTAATGAGTTTGCAAATGTACTACACAAGTACACCTGATCTACACACACACACACACCAACGCTTGTACACAGGCTTAGAAACTAGTAAAACAGGTACGATACGGGTCCTTATCAAACTATGGTCGATGATTCCGTTAACAGATATTAAAAGAAATGAAAGAATATGCGAAGATAATATTGTATTATATTTCTATTGACTCTTATTGTAAATGCGACGCTGCTGAAAGTAAACAGAACATATACTTTCACATGCTGCTGAAGAAATTTCTCAGATTTAGAATGATCTAGCTTTCTATATGCATTATACCATATATATATGTGTGTGTAACAGAGAGAGAGAGAGAGAGAGAGAGAGAGAGAGAGAGAGAGAGAGAGAGAGAGAGAATCGCTTTCCACTTGGCAGCTCGTCACTGCAGTTCAACACTCGGCTACAAATATCCTTCCCTCGGTCCAGGGAAAGAGTGCGGCCGAAATCCCCACTCTGTAGTTTCCAGAATCATGTCTGGAACCTGGAACGGAGTTTGCATAACTGTCTGGAATGATGCATCGCCTCCTTCCAGTCTCTTGCCAGGTTTCTCCCTGTCTGGCTAAGGTGTTTGGGAAAACAGCATCCCAAACACCTCCCACCCCCTTCCCAAATACCCGTCCCCCACCTCCCAAACACCCCCACCCTACCTTCCAAATATACCCCCACCTCCCAACACACCCAGCCCTCACCTACCAAACATCCCCTCCCCGCCTCCCAAGCATCCTCACCCTACCTCCCAAATACACCCCATCTCTCAACACACCCAGCCCTCAGCTACCAAACACCCCCCCCCACCATCCTCACCTACCTCCAAAAATATACCCCACCTCCCAACACCCCACCCTCACCTCCCAAGCACCCCTCCCCTCCCAAATACACCCCACCCCACCTACCAAACACCCTCTCCCCCTCCCAAATACACCCCACCTCCTAAACACCCTCACCCCTCACTTCCCAAATATCCTCACCCCTGCCTCCCAAATACATCCCACCCACCTACTAAATACACCTCCACCTCCCAAACATTCCCTCCCCACCTTCCAAATACAACCCCCATCTCCTAAACAGCCCCACCCCACACTTCAAATATCCTCACCCCACCTCCCAAATACACACCCACCCCACCTACTAAATACACACCACCTCCCAAACATTCCCTCCCACCTTCCAAATACAACTCCCATCTCCTAAACACCCCCACCCCACCTCCCAAATATTCCTCCCCCCATCCCAATGCACCCCCACGCCACTCATACACCGCCTCTCCACCTCCTACATACCACCACCCTCACCTTCCAAACATTCCTCCCCACCTCCCAAATACACCCCTACCTCCTAAACACCCCCCCACCCCACCACCCCAAACATTCCCTCCCCACCTCCCAACCTCTCACCCCCACCCCACCTCTCAAACACCCACTCTCACCACCCAAACACCCCCACCGCCTCCCAAACACCCCCATCCCACCTCCCAAACATCCCTCCCCACCTCCTAAATACACCCGCCCCCTCCTAAACACCGCAACCCCTACTTCCCAAACACCTCCAAATCCCACCTCCAAAATATCCGTCCCATATTCATCACGTTCCATATTTTCGTGATTCAATTATACATCTTTTAAGTTGTTTTTCATTTACATCATTCATCTCTCTTTTACAATTAATACGAGTTTTTTCTATATATATATTTTTGAGTTTCAAGGAATAAATTAAAGCAAATATTATTATCTACAAATAATCTCTTATTAACTACGCATTACTTCGTCGGCTAAAGTCGGTGCGTGTTTTTTTTCTTCTTTTACGATGTTGATAATTGCCAGCGGTCATTAACTACCGCTGAAATATAATCAATTATCGGCAACATGTCAATAGCAGCCGGAGAAGCTATTTGTAGGTTTATCTAACTGGAATTTAATGAGTAGGATTCGCAGTCATATAAATATGGATGGATGTGTGTGTGTATATATATATATATATATATATATATATATATATATATATATATATATATATATATATATACATATACATACATACATACATACATACATACATATATACAGTACACATACTTATATATATGTATACACACATTTTTATGTTTATATATTCTAATGAAAATATGTATATACACACTTACTGTATATATGTTATATGTACTTATAAAAATAAGTATAAACATACTTATATATGTATATATATATATATATATACATATACAGTATATATATATATATATTGTATTTATATATATATATATATATATATATATATATTATACATACACCAAAAGCTTTTCCCTTCAAAGCCTTCCGATTTTCAACCTCAACGAGTCTTTAGCGATGCGGCTGCTAGCCCCATGTCTTTTTCTTGCTCCCAGCTAATGCTGGTACCCACTATCACACCTGAGTCGACTGGTTGGCAGGGAGCAGAACCATGGACTTTCATATATATATATATATATATATATATATATATATATATATATATATATATATATATATATATATATATATATATATATATATATATATATACGTGTGTGTGTGTGTTTGTGTGTGATACATGCATATATACGTATTATATACTTATGTAAAATCGTACACAAAACTACTGATTCATAATTACCCAACAATATTAGAGCGAAAGGTAATGTATACATATACATAAATAACTGCACATATGATTATAACATAAACATATAAATTTATTTGTAGTGTATTCAAATATTGCTGCTCTTACAAATCGAGGTATATCATGTAGTAATGATCACTAAAAAAAATGATTTTTAAATAATTAATACACCATTAGTGGCCATTATTATTTAAGCACCATATCATAGAAATGTAAAATTCAATCTGTCCGTATATTTACTGTTCAGTCTGCTTTCGCTTAAAATTAAATCAAGTAAGAGAGAGAGAGAGAGAGAGAGAGAGAGAGAGAGAGAGAGAGAGAGAGAGAGAGAGAGAGAGGAAACGGATGTATAAGGAATCATAAGAGAGAGAAAAAGAACCAAGTTTAATTACACGAGGAAGAAGATTATGCTCGTTGCTGAGAGAGAGAGAGAGAGAGAGAGAGAGAGAGAGAGAGAGAGAGAGAGAGAGAGAGAGAGAGGAAACGAATGTATAAGGATTCATAAGAAAAAGAGAGAGAACCAAGTTTGATTACACGAGGAAGAAGATTATGCTCGTTGCTGAGAGAGAGAGAGAGAGAGAGAGAGAGAGAGAGAGAGAGAGAGAGAGAGAGAGAGAGAGAGAGAGAGAGAGAGAGAGAGAGGAAATGAATGTATAAGATTCATAAGAGAAAGAGAGGTTTCATTACACGAGGAAGAAGATTATGCTCGTTAGAGAGAGAGAGAGAGAGAGAGAGAGAGAGAGAGAGAGAGAGAGAGAGAGAGAGAGAGAGAGAGAAATGGATGTATAAGGATTCATAAGAGAAAGAGAGAGAACCAAGTTTCATTACACGAGGAAAGAAGATTATGCTCGTTGCTGAAAGAGAGAGAGAGAGAGAGAGAGAGAGAGAGAGAGAGAGAGAGGGAACGGATGTGTAAGGATTCATAAGAGAAAGAGAGAGAACCAAGGTTCATTACACGAGGAAGAAGATTATGCTCGTTGCTGAGAGAGAGAGAGAGAGAGAGAGAGAGAGAGAGAGAGAGAGAGAGAGGAAACGAATGTATAAGGATTCATAAGTGAAAGAGAGAGAACCTAGTTTCATTACACGAGGAAGAAGATTATGCTCGTTGATGAGAGAGAGAGAGAGAGAGAGAGAGAGAGAGAGAGAGAGAGAGATGTATAGAGAGATTCATAAGAGAAAGAGAGAGAACCAAGTTTCATTACACGAGGAAGAAGATTATGCTCGTTGCTGAGAGAGAGAGAGAGAGAGAGAGAGAGAGAGAGAGAGAGAGAAATGTATGTATAAGTTCATAAGAGAAAGAGAGAGACCAAGTTTCATTACACGAGGAAGAAGATTATGCTCGTTGCTGAGAGAGAGAGAGAGAGAGATGTATAAGGATTCATAAGAGAAAGAGAGAGAATCAAGTTTAGTTGCACGTACTTTCTACCCTTTTCTAAAAATTGTTTCATAGTGCAACTGCGAGGTCTTCCTCCTGTTACACCTTTCTAGCCAACCTACTCTCAATTTCCCTTTCAGCACTGAATGACCTCATTGGTCCCAGCGCTTGGCCTTTGGCCTAAACTCCGTATTCCATTCCTACAACATCCCAGCCTCTCATCTTGATTCACTGACCTCCCTATTTATACCGGACTAATGTAATGTAACGCGACGAACCAACATAATAATAGCGAGTTATAGTGAGCCAGCACTCATCATCGCACACTGTAAAATAGTTGAGTATGATGATTTGCGAACATCAACTATACCCATTATCCAATCAAATCAGAAAAGGTACAACGTTGGAAACGTGTCTAAATCGTTCATACATTAAATGGACTGATTGATTTCCGAAGGGAAAAAGGAATGAATGAATGTTACATTTTTAGTTTTCTGTAGAAGAAAACTATTGTGCCGGCCTTGTCTGTGCGTCCGCACTTTTTCTGTCCGCCCTCAGATCTTAAAAACTACTGAGGCTAGAGGGCTGCAAATTGGTCTATTGATCATCCACCTTCCTATCAACAAACATACCAAATTGCAGCCCTCTAGCCTCAGTAGTTTTTATTTTATTTAAGGTTAAATTTATCCATAATCGTGCTTCTGGCAACGATATAGGATAGAGCCACCACCAGGCTGTGGTTAAAGTTTTCATGGGCGCGACTCATACAGCATTATATCGAGACCACCGAAAGATAGATCCTATTTTCGGTGGCCTTGATTATACGCTGTAGCGGCTGTACATAAAACTCGATTGCGCCGAAGAAACGTCGGCGCATTTTTACTTAGTTTTCCTACTGGTTACTTATTTTTATACAAGAGGAATTTGCACTTTTTTCTTTGGTCCTGAGAGGAAATTCTTAATTTAAAGAGGTAAGAAGCATTTTATACTTTATTTGTTCATTATTTTTGTATGTTACATTAAGACTGTAAATATTTGTTTCAGTTCGATATTTTACTATGGTATATTACGCTTAATCTCATTATTATTATTATTATTATTATTATTATTATTGCCCGTGCCATTTGCAGTATAAATTTTGTTTGTTTCTTTAAAATTACAATACCGTTAACATATCGCCTGGCTTCTCTCTCTCTCTCTCTCTCTCTCTCCCTCTCTCTCTCTCTCTCTCTCTCTCTCTCTCTCTCTCTCTCTCCCCCCCCCATTAACCTAGAGGCCTCCTTTCCCTTACAACTTATCCCGGAAGTTTTTATATATTTTTATTAAGAAATTACAGTCCTTCTCGATACACCCCGACTCGAAAAACAAACAACCTCGAATGCTGCGGGTGGGGGTGGGGGGGCGGTGGGGAGTTGGTTAGGGGGGCAATGCGTCGCCACAAAAGTTGTTGCCTGCTGAAAGGCAATATGGCAATACCCATCTGGGGAAAGCGACGTGAAACGACATTTTTTCCCCCCCCTCTTGATTCAAGTCTGTCTCTCCCCGCGCGGCGACATTATTCCGGGGCAAAAATCTCGAGCTTTATTGGAAAATAGAGGCGACGAACGGCGGGAATTTCCCCGAAGTAGGGACATTTCGCGGGGCACTTGACTGTGGTTTAGGGGAATTGTCGAGACGGACGGGTTTGGATGGGGGGAGCAAGGGTTCTTTTGGGGGGAGGATGGGAAAGGAGGGGATTTAGGAGTTGGGGGGATTTCTTACCTGTCGGTTACGGCGGAATGTGTCAGCTCTTCTTCGTCAGGGTAGGAAGGATATGCGATATCTTGCTACTGTTGTTGGTGGTAGTGATGATGGCATTCATCAGGATTCCAGTTTGAAAGTCTCTCTCTCTCTCTCTCTCTCTCTCTCTCTTCTCTCTCTCTCTCTCTCTCTCTCTCTCTGTCAGCAACAAGCATAATTTTCTTCCTCGTGTAATCAAACTTGATCCTCTCCCTTTCTTTTATAAATCCTTATACAGTCGTTTCCTCTCTCTCTCTCTCTCTCTCTCTCTCTCTCTCTCTCTCTCTCTCTCTCTCTTTCTCTCTCTCTCTGTTCTTATATCTATATTAATCCTATTTACAACAAGTCAGTATGTCACTAATAATATCAGTACGTCTGAGCCAGTTTTTGTGGGATGAGGTTGCTAGCCCTATGCTCTTCTCCACCTGGCTGCGATCCACCACAGCCGACTATATCCAGGTATATAACCTACTGCTTAGGTCAACAGAAGGACCTCGGATTTTTCAGAAAACGGGAACTAAATCACTCCCCACCTACCCCCTTCATCGGATCGATCTCGGTCTCTCTCTCTAGCGACATTTTCCTCTTGTCTTCACCTTCCAGGTAAGTTAATTAGAGGAAAAGGCCCTACAACTGAGCTGAGCCTTCTATTTGAAATAGAAGACCCGATTAAACCCACTCGTCCAGCGGGGATCGATCCCACGTGCAGCCCCAAGCGAGATACGTATCAAAGTCTGCTACCTGTCATATGATAGAATCTATACTAACCCTCTGCCAGTCCCCAGGCCTGATTACCCCCGTCAGCCCCCCAGGACTAATTTCCCCCTTCTCAGTCCCCAGGCCTAATTTCCCCCACAGTCCCCATCCCTACTCGGCTCCCTAGTCCCCAGGCCTGATTCCTACCCCCAGACCCCAGGCCTGATTCCTACTCCCAGACCCCAGGCCTGATTCCCCCACAGTCCCCAGGCCTGATTCCTAACCCCAGTCCCCAGGTCTGATTCCTACCCTCAGACCCCAGGCCTGATTCCTACCCTCAGACCCCAGGCCTGATTCCTACCCTCAGACCCCAGGCCTGATTCCTACCCTCAGACCCCAGGCCTGATTCTTCCCTCAGACCCCAGGCCTGATTCCCCCCACAAATCCCAAAACCTGATTCCCCCCTCAGCCCCCAGGCTTGATTCCCCCCCCCCATAGCCCCCAGGACTGATTCCCTCCACAGCCCCCAGGCCTGATTCTCTCCCTCAGCCCCCGGCCTGATTCGCCCCCAAACCCCAGCCCTGATTCTCCTCCCAAAGGTATACTTATTTCTCCTCCCACAGCCCCAAGCCCTGATTCCAACCCCACCTCAACTCTCAGGGCCGCCCGAACTCCTTTCCTCCCAGCGCCCCGTCTTACTGATGACAATTTCAATGGTTAACGGCGGGGCGCACTGCTGAATCGTCCGTTCATGGCATATGAATAGATATTGACTTTCCACGGATCCTGGGTTTCATTCAGGCGTCGCTGGTACGCCGTATTAGTATATTAATTTATGCATGGTGCGTAGCGGCGTATCGGTGTTCCAGTTGGGAGGACACACCGGAGGAATCTGGCTTCCAGATCCATTCCAGGATCTGGAAGGTCTGAGGAAGAGGCGGCCTGCGGGGAGATTTGCGTCGTTTGAAAATAAAATGTTTTATTCAAGAGGAGTTTGACAAACGGAGGAAGTAATTCCGCGTGACAAGAATAAACACAAGTTTGGATGAGTGTTTGAAGTATGCTATGAAAAAAAGTAAGCAGTAATTTCTTCATTAATTTTAAAGTGATTATGCTTCAACAAAGGCAGGTAGTCATCTCTTTATTTAGTATATAATGATCATACTTCAAAAAAAAGATAGGTAGTCATTTCTTCATTAGGTTTAAAATGATTATGCTTCAAAAAAAAAAAAAAGATAGACAGCCATTTCTTCATTCAGTATAAAATGACACTACCCTGAAAGGGTAAATCTTTGAAATGTGAAAACAAGAAATAAAAAAATGATAGAGTGTACAAAATATACACCTGAAAAAAAAATGGAATTAACTTCATAGTCAAAAACAATCACTATAAGAACACTCAATACATATGTATTTACTTATAGACAACAGTATTGCAAGTACTTAGCACCAAAACCTGAATTGCAAAATGAAAGGCATTAAAATGCTCCATGAAACAAGAGAACACTTTACAGCACTTAGACAGCACAGAGAGAGTCGGCACTGCACTTAAATGATACAGAAAAAGTTTAACAAGAGGATAGTGATGCCTGAAAGGACAGGCATAATTAATATCATAGACCAACCACAAAACATCAGTCATGACCTGCGTTACTGAATACTGCCCTAAAATGGGAGACTGCAGTATCTGCAAAAATACAAAACTGAGAAAAATGGTAGCTTCTGCAGTTTTTCCTTTGCCTTACTACTGATTTTGCAGATACTGCAGACGGGACCCCCTAAATAAAGCGTTGAAGAATCGTTCTGAAGCTGCAGTAACTTGTGTATTAGTGTTTCACGAGCCCAACAGGTGGCATATCTCAATTTCGAACATTTTGCAGATACTGCAGTTTTTTTTCCATTTTAGGGCAGTTAGTAATTACAATACTATTACTACTACTACTAGTAGTAGTAGTGTTAGTAACAGCAGCAGAAATACAGGTGTTTATTAACATCCTTCTCAAAGCATCATTCTGCAACAAAGCAGTGGTACTAATACAACGAACAGCAGTAGCAGCAGGTACCAAAATGTTCAAAAGTAGCAGAAGGTACCAAAAGGTTTAAAAGTAGCAGCAGGTACCAAGAGGTTAAAAGTAGCAGCAGGTACCAAAAAGGTTAAAAAAATGTAGCAGCAGGTACCAAAAGGTTAAAAAGTAGCAGCAGGTACCAAAAGGTCAAAAAGCAGCAGCTGGTATCAAAAGGTTAAAAAGTAGTAGCTTGGTACCAAAGGATTTAAAAGTAGCAGCAAGTACCAAAAGGTTAAAAATGTAGCAGCAGGTACCAAAGTGTTAAAAAAGTAGCAGAGGGTACCAAAAGGTTAAAAAAGCAGCAGCAGCAGGTACCAAAGGTTAAAAAGTAGCGGCAGGTGCCGAAAGGTTAAAAAAAAGTAGCAGCAGGTAACAAAAGGTTAAAAAATGTGGCAGCAGGTACCAAAAGGTTAAAAAAATTGTCAGCAGGTACCAAAAGGTTAAAAAAAATGTAGCAGCAAGTACCAAAAAGTTCAAAAAATAGCAGAAGGTACCAAAAGGTTAAAAAAAAAGTAGCAGAAGCAATTTGAAATTTGAAAAGACGATGACCCATACTCACGGAACAAACCCACCACAGGGAACACTGACTTGAAGTTCAAGCTTCCAAAAAATATGGCGTTCATTTGAAAGAAGTAACAGAAGGTAATGGGAAATACATAAAAAAAGATCACTCATGAAAAAAGAAAAAATAAATGAGTAAATTAATGAAGAAATAATTAAATTTTAGTAAATTATTAAAGCTTCCAAAGAATACGGCGTTCATTAGAGAGAAGTAACAGAAGGTAATGGGAAAAACAGAAAGGAGAGATCACTTGTGAAAAAAGGAAAAAATAATTTTACAAATAAATAAATAAATAAATAAAATGTAAGGAAATTATTAAATTACAATACTGCCAATACTAGTAATAGTAATATTAGTAGTAGTGGTAATAGTAGTAATAGTAGCAGTAATAGCAGTAGGATAGGCATCAACCATGAGGGAAAGGAGTAGCTCCCAATGCCTCTTTAAAAAAAAAAAGAATCCTTTAAATTAAAATCCTTTATATTTTGCCCAGCTCATGAACCCGACTTCATAAGAGAGAGAGAGAGAGAGAGAGAGAGAGAGAGAGAGAGAGAGAGAGAGAGGAAAGGAGGCCAGGGGAGGTGAATGATGAAGGTAGTGGAGGAGGAGGGGGCTATAAGGGGCCAAGGGACTCTGAGGGGAGGGATGGGGGAAGGGGTCGGTTAAAAAGTTAAACTGAACTCCCCCGGGGAAAGGGAAAACGAAGTTAAAAATGTATTTCAACTGGAAAACTCGTGGATAATTAGGGCGCTTCCGAGGAAACACCGCCCGTCTGAAAATGTCGCTGAAGAATAAATACGAAAACTTATATATATATAATATATATTTCCTCTCTGTTAATTTTGCCTTTTTTTCTCTTTATCATTTATACTTTATTTCTTTTTTTCCTTTTTCAAGCGCTGGAATTTATCGACGCTGTTCCATTCCGGCGGGGCTCTTCCGATAGGAAGTCGTTATAAAAATACTTTAATGATATACGGCAGGGGTATTGTGATGTTTTTGTAAGGGAGTTAAGTAACGGTCTTTATTTTATTTTTTTTTTTTTTTTTATGTATGGGGTGATTAGGGTTACAGGACATCTAATTAAGAGATGTTTTCGACAACGAGTGACGGTAGTAAGCTCTTGCTAATTGGCAGGTAAGGAGAACATTTTCTCCTCTCTCTCTCTCTCTCTCTCACGAAAGGTAGTCAGCCTTTCATATGCAAAGTAACCCGAAACATGAATACAAAATCTAATTGCAGGTAAGGGGAACAAAATTTTCTCTCTCTCTCTCTCTCTCTCAAGGCATAGTCTTCCAGATGCAAAGAATTCCAAAACAAGAATACAAAATCTAATTGGCAGATAAAGCAAACATTTTCTTTCTCTCTGTCTCTCTCTCTCTCACGAAAGGTAGTCTTTCAGATGCAAAGAATTCAAAACATGAACACAAAATCTAACTGGCAGGTAAGGCAGACATGATCAATCTCTCTCTCTCTCTCTCTCTCTCTCTCACGGAAGGTATAGTCTTCAGATGCAAGGAATTCAAACATGCATACAAAATCTAATTGGCAAGTAAGGCGAAAATTATCTTTTCCTCTCTCTCTCTCTCTCTCTCTCTCTCTCTCTCTCTCTCTCTCTCTCTCACACACACACACACACACACACACACACACGAGAGGCACAGCAGTCTTTCAGATTTGAAGAATTCGAAACACGAATACAAAATCCTTGAAGCGTATGCAAAACATCTTAGCGGAATATGCAACTGCGTTGAGTAACCTCATCTCAATGTATATTTGAAATTCATAACCACAGTCGTAAAGAGAACGAGTTATCTTTTTTTTTAAACATTATTTGATATGAATTTCCGATGATAGGAGGACTACATTGTTTAATATTTTATTTTGTTTTATTTTATTTTATTTCTAAATCGTGATGCCGGGAATATACTGATTACCTGAGATGTTCATCACCAGGACCCAATGGTCACATGTTCAATTAGGATACACTTTAGTTTTAACTATGGTAGCAAACCTTTGACTTGCCGTTTAGATTAACCTCGGATTATACCAGCACGGGCTCTTGCTTTGGAAGCAACGCTGAATGGCAGATGAAAATCTTACAAAGGTTGAAAGGTAACTCGGCCAGAGGCAACACAGACGAAAAAATTAATAAATAAATGAAAATAAAAAATAAAAACGTTCTTTGGAAGGAAAATTAGGCATCAATGCAATAGACCAGGAAATCTAACATAAATCACAACTGAGTCTTTATGTAAATGAGCTTATTAATCTTGCAACTGAAGTAATTCCGTTGATAATGAAAGCGGAATACACACTTCAGATACAATCAAGTGGAAAATCGAAAATGGAATCACGAAAACGTTGATAACAGATAAAGAATACAAACTGGACTCTGGGAAAGTCAAAATTTCAAAATGCAGTATCTTCGTAGGAGGGTAGTGCCATCATTGTATCACAATTGGTGCACTGTAGGCATTACTAAAGTCTTTTTTATGGCGTCCGTTCGGCCCTAGCAGCACCCACTTCTTTTAGCCTTTTACTTTACCTCCGTTCCCGATTCCATCCTTCCATCTTGCTCCCTCTTTTGTGCGAATGCCCAAACTATATAATAATAATAATAATAATAATAATAATAATAATAATAATAATAATAATAATAATAATGTCCTCTTTTCACAGATAAATTAAGCTCTGAATGGATGAAAGCGGCCCAATGCTTGGCTTTATAACTTCTAGTATAGACGAACAGAATATAGCAGTTAGACCAAAGGCCAAGCGCTGGGACCTACGAGTCATTCAGCGCTGAAACGGAAATTGACAGTAAAAGGTTTGAAAGGCGTAACAGGAGGAAAACCTCAAAGCAGTTGCACAATGAAACAACTGTCAGGAGAGGATGGAAAATCAGATGGAAGAAAGACAATATGAACGGAGGTACGGTAAAAGGAATGAAAGAGGTTGCAGCTCGATAGTAATATAAGATTATACAAACAAACAACGCAATCTTTCCACCTCACTACCCGACAACTGGTTCGAAATCCTCATGTGATTAAGGACCACACGAAAATGGAAATCGCAAAAAGGGAGCTCCCGTTGAGAATCTCCATCAACTGCTCGTAGGCCTAAAAAGAAACCAGTGCGTCAAGTCGTTAGGCTTTATGGCATTATAGGGAATTATTCTGATAATTCCACACCTAGAACAATGCCGGAAATGTGCTCCATGAGGCCTAGGCCTAGGGGAAAAGTGTAAAGAGGGCTGGGCGATTCCAGTGGCTTTTTCCAGAAACAGTCAGGTTTCCTGGAGAGAGAGAGAGAGAGAGAGAGAGAGAGAGAGAGAGAGAGAGAGAGAGAGACATGGCCCAATCAGAAAGTGCATGGACAGCGTAAAAAAAATTTTAGTTCCACTTTTATCATCATCATTATTCAGTGCGTTCTTTTCACTCTTTGGTCAGTTGCTCCGAGTCCACAGGTCTACACCCGGCATCTTGATTCCTTTAAACCTAACCCCAATTACGGGCTGCCTTTAGGCAAGAGGATGTGCTGGTATAAAGCCCTTACAGTCTAAGCCAACCAACCACTAGACGGCGTCCTGCCAGCTCTATATCACCCTACTTTCCTAACTGAATGCTATTCTCCCATTCCTATACCACTTCCAGACCACCTCACTCTTTTAAGGTAAAGTACTTGATTTTTGGTTATGTTTTTACAAGTGTTTGCTATATAATTTACCAGTTCTAACTGTATACAGCAAACTCCTAAATACATGTAAATGTGAAGAGACACTGGATCTGGCCAGTGCTTGGGTGGTGGCCATCAGTGGATGCCAGACACTTACAAAAAAGCCCAAAACAACAAAGAAATTCTCACCTTTAAAATCCTCTTCTTAACCAGCATCTTCTCCAACCAAGTCCTCCTCAGCCATTTACGTAAAACAAAGGATAATCTTTGACCTTTGACCTTTCTCCTGTTTATTTTCACCCTTCCCCCTCCGCCTCCTCCTGTCAATCTCTCTCTCTCATCCTCTTCCTTAAGCCTGCACTCAATAAAATCTCCTCCTCCTCCTCCTCCTCTCAATTTAATCTTCTGCCACTCCGGTCTCTTCCACAGGTAAATCTTCCCCAAATAATCGCACAAAATATAATTTCTTTCTTTCCATTTAAGCATCTCTCTCTCTCTCTCTCCCTTTCTTTCTTGCTCTTTAATCTTCTTCCATATTCCTTAGTTCTTAACCTCCTTTTTTTCTCTCTCTTTAATCCTCTTTCGTTTTTTACATTCCCCTCTTCTCTCTTTTTAATCCTTCCTCGTTCCTAAATTTCTCCTTTTTTTTTCTCTCTTCTATCCTATCTCACTTCTCCCTGTACCCCTTTCTCTCCTTTTAATCCTCCTTCTTTTCTCACTTCCTTCTCTTTCTCTCTCTTCAATCCTCTTTCGTTTCTCACTTCCTCCTCTTCTCTCCTTTATCCTACCTCACTACTCACCTTCCCCTTTTCTGTCTCTTCTGCTTTCTCTTTCTCTCTCTTTAATCCTCTTTCGTTCTACGCTTCCTTCTCTTTCTCTCTCTTTAATCCTCTTTTGTTTCTCACTTCCTCCTCTTCTCTCTCTTTCCTTTATCCTGTCTCACTTCTCACCTTCCCTTCTTCTAACTTCTCTTTCTCTCTCCCTTTAATCCTCTTCCGTTTCTCATCTCCTCCTTTTCTCTTTCTCTTTTATCCTCTTCCGTTTCTCACCTCCTCCTTTTCTCTCTCTCTCTTCAATCCTCTTCCGCTTTTCACCTCCTCCTTTTCTCTTTCTCTTCAATCCTCTTCCGCTTCTCACCTCCTCCTTTCCTCTCTCTCTTTAATCCTCTTTCGTTTTTACCGCCTCCTTTTCTCTCTCTCTTCATTCCTCTTCCGCTTCTCACTTCCTTCTTTTCTGTCTTTCGTTAATCCTCTTCCGCTTCTCACCTCCTCCTTTCCTCTCTCTCTTTAATCCTCTTTCGTTCTACACTTCCTTCTCTTTCTCTCTCTCGTTAATCCTCTTTTGTTTCTTACCTCCTTTTCTCTCTCTCTCTCTTTAATCCCCTTCCGCTTCTCACCTCCTCCTTTCCTCTCTATTTGATCCTCTTTCGTTTCTCACCTCCTCCCTTTCTCTCTTTCGTTTTCCACTTCCTCTTTCTCTCTCTCTCTCTTTTTAATCCTCTTCCGCTTCTCACCTCCTCCTTTTCTCTCTCTCTTTCATCCTCTTCCGCTTCTCACCTCCTCCTTTTCTCTCTCTCTTTCATCCTCTTCCGCTTCTCACCTCCTCCTTTTCTCTCTCTCTTTCAGCCTCTTCCGCTTCTCACCTCCTCCTTTTCTCTCTCTCTTTCATCCTCTTCCGCTTCTCACCTCCTCCTTCTCTCTCTCTCTCTCTCTCTCTCTCTCTCTCTCTCTCTCTCTCTCTGTCTCTCTGTCTCTTTAATCCTCTTCTGTCTCTCTGTTCCCTCGCTATTAAAAATGGTCCACCGGCGAAACTAATCGACCGGTCTCGTATGTAAATTACAAGGGGCATTGGAGCCTCATTAGTGTGAAATAAAATAAAAGAAAATAAAAAAAGAAAAATAAAAGAAAAAGAAAAAAAAAAATCTCTTTCACTCTTCACCCTGAAGGTGATGATGATGCTGTAGGCTGTCTTCTTTATTTCTATTTTATTTTCAGTCTTATTTACTGATGTTTTCTTTCCTTTCCTATCTTTATTTTTCCTTTTGGTTTACCTAATTTTACTCTCCTTTTCTATGTCTTCCTGTTCGGTAGTGCTTATCTTTTTTATTTCTTTTTTTTTTTTTTTACTTTTCAGCAAGTCCTGTTCCATCATCTTATTTACTGATGTTTTCTTTTCTTTTCTATTTTTGCTTTTGTTTTATCTATTCTTTTTCTCTTTTTTCGTGTGGTCTAGTTTGTCAGTCGATAAGGTCTTTAATTTACATGGTTTTTATGTCTGACTGTCCGTAAGGAAGTTTCTTGGTTTTAATTAAGGTTCCTGATCGTTTAACGAACCTCTCTCTCTCTCTCTCTCTCTCTCAATTATTTGATTTGACTACCTAGCAAACTTTCTTATCCTGATACAATTGACTCATTCTCTTC
>NC_089741.1:27621973-27631973 GCF_040412425.1 Macrobrachium rosenbergii
AGCAAACTATATGACACGAGGAAAAAACCTCGAAAAAGCAAACTATGACACGAGGAAAAATAACCAAGCAAACATATGACACGAGGAAAAAAGCTCAAGAAAAAAACCATTCTGTGACACGGAAAAAAATAAAAAAAAAACAAACTATATGACACGAGGAAAAAAATAACTTGAAAAAAGCAAGCTATATGACACAAGGAAAAAAATAAAACATATATGGAACCCATTTCTTAAAAGGGCTGAATATACGGAACAACAAAAATTAACTGCGATTAGAATTCATAATCTAGACAGTAGCAGGAATATAACTGGCTTTCAACACAGAAATCTGAGGGGTGGTTGCCAAACGGGTGTTCCTAATTACAACTCGTGACCTAAAAATATACCCAAGAGTTTTGGACATTTTCACAATTCTCCATTTGAAACTAAACGTGTCAGATTTTCTTAAAACAATTTGTAAAATAGCATTAAATCTCCGGGTACACTTCCATGATGATTCGTTATACGAGTATACCAAATATTCTGGACCTTGGTATAATAATACTTTACGACTTTCCCTTATGATAATTCATACAATGAAATAAAAGTAATTTCTTTAACAAATGCTACAAGGATTTTTAGTTTTCTGGCAAACTACTGTGCCGGCTTTGTCTGTCCGTCCGCACTTTATTCTGTCCACACTTTTTCTGTCCGCCCTCAGATCTTAAAAACTACAGAGGCTAGAGGGCTGCAAATTGGTATGTTGATAATCCACACTTCAATCATCAAATATACCAAATTGCAGCCCTCTAGCCTCAGTAGTTTTTATTTTATATAAGGTTCAAGTTAGCTATAATCATGCTTCTGGCAACGCAACAACACAGGCCACCACGGCAGGCTGAGAGTTTCATGGGCCGCGGCTCATACAGCATTATACCGAGACCACCTAAAGATAGATCTATTTTCGGTGGCCTTGATTATGCGCTGTACGGAAAACTCGATTGCGCCGAAGAAACCTCAGCGCATTTTTTACTTCTTTCATAACTATTCCACTGATAAAAAAATGTAGAAATCTTGAACTTTCTCACAAACTTTCCCCGATAAAAGTACATTCATGATCTTTATTACCCCACTTTTCTAATGAAAGTACACATCTTGAAGTTTCTCACAATACTTTTTAATAAATTTTGACGTCTTGAATATCTCATAGTATTTCTAATAAAAGTAAACATCTTGAACATTCTCACATTTCCCAATTTTCCTCCTACTTTTATTTTTCTCTTATAATTTTCCTCCTGCTTTTATTTTCCTCTTATAATTTCGCTCCTTTCCTTCCAATTCACTCTTAGCAAATCGCTAATCCTCTTTGGAGTGGTTGGCTTTTGAATTTTGAATTTTCCACCTGCTTTTATTTTCCTCTTATAATTTTCCTCATGCTTTTATTTTCCTCTTATAATTTTCCTCCTGTTATTATTTTCCTCTTATAATTTTCCTCCTGCTTTTATTTTCCACTTATAATTTTCCCCCTGCTTTTATTTTCCTCTTATAATTTTCCTCCTGCATTTATTTTCCTCCTGTTTTTATTTTCCTCTTATAATTTTCCCCCTGCTTTTATTTTCCACTTATAATTTTCCCCTGCTTTTATTTTCCTCTTATAATTTTCCTCCTGCATTTATTTTCCTCTTATAATTTTCCTCCTGCATTAATTTTCCTCTTATAATTTTCCTCCTGTTTTTATTTTCCTATTATAATTTTCCTCCTTTCCTTCTCACTCACTCTAGGGAAATCGCTAATCCTCCTTGGAAGGGTTGGCTCAGTGACTGCTTCCTTCCTTCTACCACCAAGCCTTTGAATTTCCCACCTGCTTTTATTTTCCTTTTATATTTTTCCTCCTTTCCTTCGATGTTACACCCTACCCTTCCTTTTCCCCCCGGACTGCTTACAGTTAACTAAGGGTCTGGAGTGGAAAAGTGCATTAGGTTTCCCGTCACGGTTCCCTCTGGTCTTAAAGAATGAAATCAAGCGAAACCCAACAGACTGAGAACGTTCTCACAATAATCCTTTTACCTAAAGCTCACCCCTCTTGTCCATCTCTCCTGATCGAATTACTCATGGACTCGCATGAAAGCTTTTCCTGGAAGCATTCTCATGAGGGCTACTTAGAAAAGAGGCCGAGAAGACGTTGCTAGGAGAATCTACTAGAATTGCCATGATTTATCCATGATGTTTCAGGCTTATGGTTTAGTAAAATAACAAGAAAATATGAATAAAGACACTGATGCGTTCTAAATACATAAAATAACAAGAAAATATGAATAAAGACACTAATGTGTTCTAAATACATAAAATAACAAGAAAATATGAATAGAGACCCTGATGTGTTCTAAATACATAAAATAACAAGAAAATATGAATAGAGACCCTGATGTGTTCTAAATACATAAAATAACAAGAAAATATGAATAAAGACAACTGAATTGTTCTAAACACGTAAAATAACAAGAAAATATGAATAAAGAAACCTGATGTGTTCTAAACACGTAAAATAACAAGAAAATATGAATAAAGAAACCTGATGTGTTCTAAACACGTAAAATAACAAGAAAATATGAATAAAGAAAACTGATGTGTTCTAAACACGAACTAGTTTTTCATGTTAGACTTTCATGGTTTTCAAACTTATGGTATTAGAATGAAAACTGAGTCTTATGGTATTAGAATGAAAACTGAGTACAGAAACCACTACGGTATTGTCAAAAAGAGATGGTTATTAAAATTATAATTTCCAGGTTTTCTGAATGAACTGCATATCAGTCAAAAACAGTTTTTTTTATTGCATTACACCCACCAAAACGAACGACTTGATAAAAGCACTTTTACGCAAACGGAATGAAAAATCAAATTGCTCTTCAAAGGAGATACTTCCATTTCCCAGATTGAAACTTTTGTCTAATTATTTTTTAGATTTAAAAAAAAAATCTAAATTACTTCCGACACCTTTCAAGTTACTTCCCGACACCGTCCCCCGTCTTGGGAGCTAATTAAATAATGACACGGCCGTCTAATTATTTCCAAATTAATTTAAATATTATTGGAACTGTTGCTTTGCTAATTGCACAGCGGCTTTAAATAATTCTTGACACATTCGTTTTTTAATAGTAATAGCTGACATATTTTTATTGTTTCATGGTAATATCTGACACATTTTCATTGTTTCATAGTAATATCTAACACATTTTCATTCTTTCATTGTATTATCTAACATATTTTCATTATTTCATAGTAATATCTAATACATTTTCATTATTTCATAGTAATATCTGACACATTTTCATTATTTCATAGTAATATCTAACACATTTTCATTGTTTCATAATATCTGACACATTTTCATTATTTCATTGTAATATCTAACACATTTTCATTGTTTCATGGTAATATCTAACACACTGTTATTGTTTCATTGTATTATCTAAATATATTTTCATTATTTCATAGTAATATCTAATACATTTTCATTATTTCATAGTAATATCTGACACATTTTCATTATTTCACAGTAATATCTAACACACGTTTCACCATTTCAAAGGAACTATAGTTTTAACGCATTCTTTTTGTCGTGTCAAATCAACTCTAGATCTGCTATACATGATTTCTCACTCTAACAAATAAAAAATGACTTATGCCACTTGTTTCTGTAGTCAGAAAACCCCGATAAATTCCGTATTTTCTTTGCAAGGCAAATCTAAAAAAAAAAAATGTCCCTAATTTTTTCCTCGTCGAAGCAGCAACATTAATGACTTTTTAAACATTAGCGTTTTTCCCTTTTCCATCATCGAAACGAGTTGAAAACGAATGTACCGCGTTTAATATTTCAACAATCAAAGTCCAGGCGTAATAAAACTACAACGTCGCTTCGGGGCTGATTCATAAACTGTCGAACCTGGAACGCAAATGAAAGAAACTCCTCTTTTTTTTTTTTTTTATTGATCGTCCAAGTCCCTTTTGTCGGGAATATTCTGCGAGGGAAGGCGTGTCCCAGTTGACAGAGGACATATGAGTGTCGTGCGTTTTAGTTCCCCAGTTTACCGGCGGTCGAAACTCTAATCTGCATCAGATCCTGTACTTTCCATAAATAATAAGATAGGAATTTCTCCATTGCGCCTGTAAGGCCTTGCTATGGGAGGGGTAATCGCGTCACGAATGCCTGCGCAAGCACAAATACGAGCATGCACACGCAAGAAAGCTTTTTTTTTTTTCTTTTTATGCATCCATCAACCACAGTCAAAACAAATCGTTTTTATTTTCTCCCGTCTTTCATCGGCTGTCGAAACTACAGGTTTATTCTTTCCACATCATTCACTGGGGATATTATCGAATTCTCTCTCTCTCTCTCTCTCTCTCTCTCTCTCTCTCTCTCTCTCTCTCTCTCTCTCATAGGAAGGCTCCTCTGAGGAGTGGTAATCTCATTACACGTGCGTACGCAAGCAAACGCATACAAATAATAGATAATTATGCATGAAATGTGTATACAATTGAGTAGGTCATGGCCATACCAGCCTCTAGAAGTATTTCTATAAAGACTCTAGTGTGACTCTCGATGGTTTGGAAGCTGGACAATAACAACTATTCGATCTCGTTGTGATGAAGTTGGGCGCAGACTATGAGCAGTGATGCCTCGTGTATTCGTCGGCTGCTAGAATTTTTTTAACATGTACTGCGTAGTCACTATTTATTTTTGTGTCATAGAGAAGGATCTTTGAAAGTACAAAACGTTTCTTTGTAAAAAAAGCCTTCTATACATTTAAGATATTTCTTTTTATTAAAAATAACCTATCTTCTTACGTCAGTTCCTGAAGTGATACAACCTAAGATTCTGTTTCTTATCCGAATATTTTTTTTAGAATAAAATCTAACCTTCTGGACAAGATCAAAGATCGTTTTCTCCAAAATAAACATAATTTTGTGGACCTTTATCGAGACGACTGTATTTAATTCAGTCTTCCGTGTAGTTCTTCTAATAAAAAATCAATGCCGCGGCTTTCCTTTGTTTACTTCCTACAGGACTAGAATAGTTTGATTTATGCCATAATTCTCGCTAAAATGGTCTGACATGCTATGAAGTCTCCCGCCTACACGGCGCCGAAGTTACGTCGGCGCAATCGAGTTTTCTGTACAGCCGCTACAGAGTATAATCAAGGCCGCCGAAAATAGATCTGTCTCTCCGTGGTCTCGGTGTAATGCTGTATGAGCCGCGGCCCATGAACCTTTAACTACTGTTAGTTGGTGGCCTATCCTACACCGTTGGCAGAAGCACTATTATGGCTAAACTTAACGTTAAATAAAATAAAAAAAACTACTGAGGCTTGAGGGCTGCAACTAGGTATGTTTGATGATTAGAGGGTGGATAATCAACATACCAATTTGCAGCCTTCTAGCCTCAGTAGTTTTTAAAATCTGAGGGCGGACAGAAAAAAGTGCCGACAGAATAAAGTGCGGACGGACTGAGAAAGCCGGCACAATAGTTTTCTTTTACAGAAAACTAAAAATTGTTCTACTCCTCTTTTATTCTATTCTTTTCTAGATCCGATTTATCGTTTTGAACGTCGTTGTAATTTACGTTTATTAAAAAATACTCACAGTAGCACGAGTCTTGAAACGGAGAATATTAAAAAAATACTTAGTAGCACGAGTCTTGAAACGGAGAATATTAAAAAAATACTTAGTAGCACGAGTCTTGAAACAGATGTAAAAAATGTATTAGCACGAGTCTTGAAACGGAGAATAAAAAATACTTAGTAGCACGAGTCTTGAAACGGAGAATATTAAAAATACTTAGTAGCACGAGTCTTGAAACGGGAGAATATTAAAAAATACTTATTAGCACGAGTCTTGAAACCAGGAGAATATTAAAAATGCTTAGTAGCACGAGTCTTGAAACGGAGAATATTAAAAAAATGTAGTAGCACGAGTCTTGAAACGGAGAATATTAAAAAATACTTAGTAGCACGAGTCTTGAGCAGGAGAATATTAAAAAAATGCTTAGTAGCAGAGTCTTTGAGAAACGGAGAATATTAAAAAATGTAGTAGCACGAGGTCTTGGAAACGGAAGATATTAAAAAATGCTTAGTAGCACGAGTCTTGGAAGCAGAATATTAAAAAATACTTAGTAGCACGAGTCTTGAAACGGAGAATATTAAAAAAATACTTATTAGCACGAGTCTTGAAACGGAGAATATTAAAAAAATACTTAGTAGCACGAGTCTTGAAACGGAGAATATTAAAAAAATACTTAGTAGCACGAGTCTTGAAACGGAGAATATTAAAAAAATACTTAATGCTTTGAGTCTTGAAACGGAGGAATATTAAAAAATGCTTAGTAGCACGAGTCTTGAAACGGAGGAGAATATTAAAAAAATGCTTATTAGCACGAGTCTTGAGCAGGAGAATATTAAAATGCTTAGTAGCACGAGTCTTGAAACGGAGAGATATTAAAAAATGCTTATTAGCACGAGTCTTGAGAGCAGAATATTAAAAAATACTTAGTAGCACGAGTCTTGGAAACGGAGATATTAAAAAATGCTTGTGCTTTGAGTCTTGGAAACGGAGATATTAAAAAATACTTAGTAGCACGAGTCTTGGAAGCAGAATATTAAAAAATGCTTAGTAGCACGAGTCTTTGGAAACGGAATATTAAAAAAATGCTTAGTAGCACGAGTCTTGGAAACGGAGAATATTAAAATGCTTATTAGCTGAGTCTTGAAACAGGAGAATGATAAAAAATACTTAATGCTTTTGATCTTGAAACGGAGATATTAAAAATGCTTATTAGCACGAGTCTTGGAGCGAATAAAATGTAGTAGCACGAGTCTTGAGCGGAGAATATTAAAAAATGCTTAGTAGCACGAGTCTTGAGAGCAGAACATTAAAAAAATACTTAGTAGCACGAGTCTTGAGCAGGAGGAGAATATTAAAAAAAATATACTTATTAGCACGAGTCTTGAGCAGAATATTAAAAAATACTTAGTGCACGAGTCTTGAAACGGAGAATATTAAAAAATACTTAGTAGCACGAGTCTTGGAAACGGAGAATATTAAAAAAATGCTTATTGCTTTGAGTCTTGAAACGGAGAATATTAAAAAATGCTTAGTAGCACGAGTCTTGGAAACGGAGAATGATAAAATACTTAGTAGCACGAGTCTTGAAACGGAGAATATTAAAATACTTAGTATTAGCACGAGTCTTGAAACGGAGAATATTAAAATGCTTATTAGCACGAGTCTTGAAACGGAGAATATTAAAATGCCCAGTAGCTGAGTCTTGAAACGGAGAAACAAGTCCGCAGTTACGTACGGGTAAAAATATTTAAAAATAAAGACAAAAAGAGAACTTTCGAGAATTTGTACGATTCCCCTTTTCAATCTCTTGAAAAGGGAAATCGCATATTTTCTCGAAAGTTCTCTGTTTATCATTACTTTAAAATACATCTGTACCCGTACATAATTATGGATTTATTTCTCCATAATCTACATTGTACAAATCTAACATTTCGAACCTTCGAACCAAGTGAATTATATAGTACTCTTATCTTGTGGTACTATATTCATTATATTTATATATTTATAGAACCTCATATAGAACTATTTTCCCATTTTTGGTGTACTTTTATCTTTAGACATGAACCTTGAAATTCAAAAATGTCACCTGCGTAACCCACAAGGCTATAGGAACCTTGATATTGAAAAATGACGCATGGAATACTACCAACAGAGTGCCAATGATGAAAGGCTACCAGCTATATAAATGAATCCTACTTCCTTGTACCAATACGGAATCCTACTCATTGTGCAGCCTGAAAATAAGCTTTCCTTGGTATTTGTCTAAAGGGAAAGTCATACCTTGAATACACCTAAGTTTGGTGATATAAATCTATGGAGTTTCCACAATCTTAGTTCGACTATCTTTTGATTCGTCTCATTAATTCAAACTCGCTCCTTGCCCAGGCCGCGAGAATCATTTCTCGGTGAATCTGAATCTGAGGAATCGTTTCTCAGTGAATCTACGGAGTCGTTTCTCAGCGACTCTGAGGAATCGTTTCTCAGTGAATCTGAGGAATCGTTTCTCAGCGACTCTGAGGAATCGTTTCTCAGTGAATCTAAGGAACCGTTTCTCCGCGACTCTGAGGAATCGTTTCTCGGTGAATCTAAAGAACCGTTTCTCAGTGAATCTGAGGAATCATTTCTCGGTGAATCTGGGAATCGTTTCTCAATGAATCTGAAGAATCATTTCTCAAGAGAACCTGAGGAATCTTTTCTCAGTGAATCTGAGGAATCACTTCTCAGTGAATCTGAGGAATCGTTTCTCAGTGAATCTGAGGAATCGTTTCTCAGTGAATCTGAGGAATCATTTCTTAGAAAATCTGGGGAATCTTTTCTCAGTGAAACTGAGGAATCGTTTCTCAATGAATCTTAGGAACCGTTTCTCAGTGAATCTGAGGAATCAATTTCTCAGAATTGAGAGAGTCGTAGTTGAAATTACACTGAAATATGAGTTTATAAAACCGTAGAGTTTCCCCCCATCCACGTTCAATGCTATTTACATGTCGGTGACCTTTCAATGAGCGCTTATGGATCCCAGTTAATGCTGGTGTTTCCTCTATTCCCGGAGGTATGAACGGACTTTTTTAATATTATTGAATCCCACCTACTTCAGCGGGAATCCACTTATATTCAATGGAAATCGAAGTACGGAGATCTGTCTATTTCATCCCATCCAGAAACTTTCTATAATAGAACAGAATATTGATCTTAGGCCAAGGGCCAAGTGCTGGGACCTAGGAGGTCATTCTGTGCTGAAAAAGAATTGACAGTAAGAAACCTCTCAGTTGCACTATGAAACAGTCGTTAAAGAGGGTGAAAAGACAGATGGAAGAAAGAGAATATGAACGAAGGTACAGTAAAAGGAATGAAAGAGGTTGCAGCTAGGGGCCGAAGGGACGCTGCAAAAGATCTTGAGTAATGCCTACAGTGCACCGCGTGAAGTGCACTGATGGCACTAACCCCTCTACGGGTAGAAAAATTTCAATTTTCCACGCAGGAAAATCCGATTGCACTCTCCTTTATGTTTTCAAAGTTGCATAAATATAATTTTTCATGATGAGACATTGAATGACAGTTTTCATTTTTCAGCCTTCTTGAAAAATGAAAGAGTCTAATAACCTCCCGGACAAGGCATCTAAGGGAGCCTGGATCACTGGTAAACGCATTAGTTCCTTTCTCAATTCTCTAGTTTCTTCGTTCTTCCCCCCCCCCCTTCGACAGCCCTCACAACCTCTTACCTGATCTCTCTTTCTCTCCTCTCTCTCTCTCTCTCTCACCTGGCTCGTCTCAGTCGGGCACCGAGTCAACGGCCCAACAAGGCAGAAGACCCCGTGTTCAGTCAGTCCTCAGTGTGACTTCGACCTCTGCCAAGGGAGGGTGTATCCGTTTCGCTCCTCCGTCTCGTTCGTTCGGGCTCTGTCGACGTGTAGGGCAGTGCGCCGGAAGTCTCTTTCTTAATACTGGCCGATGTGACGGATGAATTCTCACATCTTGTAGTATTTATTTCCTAGTCTGGAGTATCATTTATTTATTGTTTTTTTTTCTGAGGGGGGAGAGTAAATTTCATTAAAATAAAAGTACGAGTCTTTCTCAGTATCAGAGCGTAGTGACAAGCACCATTTTTTTTTTGTACCCTCCAAGAAAAGCTCTTTCGATAATTAAATTCGTCATAGTCCATCAACTATACTGCTACTACTACTGCTACTAATACTTATAAAGTCCTATCATGCAGAGAGTCAGATCTTTTCATGAATTAAGCTAGGTGATGTACCAGTGGTTTGGCAGTATAGATACAATGCAGTATTACACCTTCTTTGCTGTTACTAGTACTCGTTCAAGTAGCACTACCAATAGTCGTAGGGGGGAGGTTGTTGTGTCCTCAGAAACGCAGAATAACTTACACTCCCAACCCGACACC